>NC_143385.1:78786650-79093687 GCF_980474605.1 Leiobunum rupestre
TGGACTTTTTTGTTAGCTACTGTCTTGGAAATCTTCCTCAAGAAATGCCAAGGTATGGGAAAAATTTGACGTTCACGTTTCTTCAAATATCTTTTATGGTTTAATTTTAATAATTGTAATATTTATTGAAAGGAATGCATTTATTATTAAGAAACATACATGTTTGGAACGCTCGTTTCGGAAATTATCTCATCAAATATAGTTTAATCGGCAATATGTGGCTTTTTCAATAAACTAGTTTATCTCTCATGAGTACACTTCTGTACAAATTTGTAATATTTCTTCAGTTAAACGCGAGTTCAGTGTTGTTCATAAAATTAGTGCAATGTTCACAATTTTACCATACACTCTGTACTCCAAAATAACTTTTGGACCAGCACCGGGGCTCCGGTGCCAACTGTAGGTAGGGTGTCGACCTTTATTTCCGCAGCTGCGACTGTCAGTAGTAGGTTATCTTGCTGCCCCTGTCTGTTTCATCACCCGTTGGAACTGTGGACCCTAGCGCATGGCATTCGGATGAGACAACCGGTGATATGGGTTGCTTATGAATGCACCTACATGTAGGTGCACCGGTCTATGTATAAACTCTGACCACATGTTTTAATAATCCATTTTTGCTTAACTTTCGTTTTCTATCCCATGACTGGATCCACTTTCCTGCTATGGATGAAACTGTTATCATAAATGAAACAATTTGTATCGAATCGAAATTAATATGATTATAGTATATTGTAATTGCATAAACTTTAAAACATTAAATCCAACGTTTTGTTTTAAATCCAGTTTTATTAAAAAATATAATCAAATTTAGATTTTTAATTCTATTAAAAATATATGATCCAATCGCTTTTTCCATATTCTACTCACTGATCACCGACTGTATCTGATCTGATCTGATAATTAATCTCATCAGATTGAGATAGCTATTTGTTAATGCTAATTTCCTGGGCGAACCTTCTTTCTCGCCAAGCTCCGATTTTGACTCGCAAACGAACTGAGTAGTGGTAGTAGTATATTTCGCCATAGTCATATTTTGACCCTAGGGAGCTCTGTGCGGAGAACTTAATCTAGATTGCGTAATAGCTGGAAAGCAAATAAAAAAAACACCCATTAAAGTTTCGAAAGAAATTAAAGGAGGAGATGTAAAATTAACCACTGTGAAACATATGAAATCTGGTCACCTTTTGTCTCTGGGCTTACAATGAATTCAGATTAGTTTCGACTTTAAACTATGAGGTTTGCATTTTGACCCATATCAACTGATCTGATAATATCTGAACGTAAACACAGAAAATCTAATATCTGATTTATCATAATTATTTGGTCACGTCAGTAAAAAGAAATATATTCTTGGAAAATTAAAATACATCATTATCCGGGCTAGTGGAAACTAATCTTAACCCAACCATCACTAGCTATGTGAGGTTTTCTCCCAAGATTTTTCGTAAACCACGCTGGCTTTCAAGCATGGCCAAATAAATAATATTGTTCCAACGAGCCGAACTTTGGTATAAATTCTCTAAAGGAAATTTTTAATATATTTTTACATATTTTGGTTCAGTAAATTTAAAGATTTCTTATAAGGTAAAGGCGAAAGCTCCACGACCCTTAGTGACAGAAGCGATCGAATTGCTAAAGATGGAATTCGATAGGTTAGTTTATTTGTGAAATTTCAAAAATTATCATATCAAACTCAAGTAAAGTTGAGCAAAACATTTAGCAATATCTGCTAGAACACTTACAAAAAATTTAAAATTCCCAAATGAAATACCAGGAAAATTCGATTATAAACTTTTTGAAAAATTGGACCGATCGAACAATTTGAACCACCCGGTATATGAAATAAAATTAAAATAACCAACCGCAGTTGGACATGAAAATATCCTAAATAGGCCCAAAGGAAAAAATAAATATAAGCTTTGAATATTGCGATTTTTTAGAAATTTTATCATGAAGTTAAATACCTATTCTTAATTTTTCAGTAATTTGCCAAGACGCTGCGAGGGGAAAAGACGGATTACCGTATCAAGGAGACAATGGATCTTTGCAACTGATTCTGATAGGTAAATATTTTTAAATAGAACTAATGGTGTCAGCCGGAGGCCTTAGACACCAACTTCTGGGTGGTACAATTCCACTGCAGCCACGTCTGGGGGATAAACAAACCAGTCCGGATATTATTTTCCATAATTTTCGAGCTTTGCTACTAACGCCGAATACGTAGTGCTAGTAATAGTAATAGTCCTACCTGCACATTTGGCGGAAAAATGAAAGTTGGCCATTTTCGGTATATTTCCAACCAAATAATCTGAATCTGACAACATCGCTATCTTTTATTTTGCCAGGCTGAGAATGTTTTTCCTGACAGTACTGTTTCTCTACACCGCAAATGGCAGACATTCGGCGATGCCAGAATATTTTTGAAACTAGTCTACGGCTTTTTTGACTGTTATTTTGAATTATCGACTAAGACTATATTTAAAACTTATTCGTACCGGCAAATGGAGCAGTAACATAAATATGATATTTATGCAAAATAGGCCTTTCTTTACAGTAACATTGGCTTTATTGTTTTTATGTCACTGCTGCGTCACAGATGACGTGTCGATGACGTTTTACACAGTAGCGGCGCTAAGGTTTTTTCACAGGTGGGCTAATTATTTTGTGGCCCCTAAGAATTTTATGGCCCTAACAACCATGGAGTGTAGCTACACTCCATTTTACAAATTTAGTGACCCCTTAGGAAGCGAGAAGAGCAAGGTTGTTTTCTTGGTGCGTCGCTCGTGACGTTTACTGGACCCCCTATGACCTTGTATCCCTAAATTCCCTTTCTTTTCTTTCTATTGTCCATTCAATTTTATCTCAATTGATTTTGAAAGTGTGCCAGATCGTTATATTTTCCACTGAGAGCTTGTTTCGAAGTAAAAAGAGAGTGAAGGAAGGGGGTAAGGAATACTTTTATCAAAATTAAAAAATTTCACAACTCCAGAGCCACCAAGTGTAAAGATTTAGAACGTATCTATATGTGCGATTAAAGAGGCGAGAGAAAACCGCGCCAAGACAAATTAGTCCATAGACCAAACAGAGCGCCTCCAATACTAGCCATCTTGTTGGCTATGTAGTCGATGTTGAGACTAGCTCTCAGTAAATAATTCAAAAGGCGCAAAGGTTGGGCTAACTCAATTTTTGGGTCTTATCTCGCGTTTGAATTAACTTTGTTTCAAGTTGAACTGTTTCGGACATTTAATTACCATGTAATCTAAATTGATTGTACACTTTACCTAAAATAATCAGTTAATCACTACCAATTCTCTTTGGCATTCTATGAAAAACACTCGCTTTCCGTTACTTGTCTTTTTGAACTGTATACTGAACTTTTCCTACTTTTCCTAGATTTCTTCTTATATTTGATTTATTCCAAAAATATCCTCTTTTGTGAAAGTTCGGAAAGATATATTCGGTGGATCGATAAACCCGGAATTTTGATTCAAGAAATGGAAAAATAAGTAACACATTAAATGTCATCTACGGCCCACGGAGCTAGCGAAATTTTGAAAAAATATCACAAATTTTAATTTGCGATCGAAACGAGTCTAGGTGGCGTAACGGCGTTAGCTTCTCCTAGGCAGCGCCTATGATCTAGCGTCTGCTACAGACAAATTGAACGTTTTTTCTTAAATAAACTTATACAAATATAACCAAAGGATGCAAAAGTTATTTAAAATTGCAAGTATTATTATTGAGCGGAGCGAGCGTAGCTCTCTTAGCAGCGAGTTCTATGGGAAAGTTTTGTCCGTCCGTCCGTTAGTAAGTTTCAAAGGAGGGGGGGGCGCAAGAGAAAGAGGAATGGTATGAGTCACGGGTTGCGAGAGAGAGAGAGCGAGCGAGAGGGTAGTGGGGCGCTAGAGGGGGTGACAGAAGCCAACGTATAGCGTTGGCAGAAGAGAGACAGAGCGAGAGCTGGTGGAAATTTTGTCCGTTCGCGCTCCGAGGAGATGCTAGAGAAAAGACTACATAAAACCATTTCGAATTTTTAGATTTTTATTCTACGATTGGATTACACATTTATTTACACTCTTATCTCAACTTATTTAAAATAAAACTCATGACATCTAAAACTTCAATGGGTATACCACCACTGCCAGTTTCCTCCACCTCAACTACTCTTCTCCCTAATTTCATCACAGTTTCCCCAGACATTAAAGTGAATGGTATCGAACTGGCCAATTTGTCGAATTCGTCGTCACTGTCGACGTTAAACTCCAGATCTACCGAAAGATTTCTCCTTTTAGAATAACGTTATTTAATAAAAAAAAAACATATTTAGAAATTCATTAACGGGAAAAATAGTTACTTTGCTGGAGGGGCGGCTGCCTTTTTAACGGGCGTTTTGGGGGGGGGGAGTAGTTTTGTGGGCCGGCGAAGTATTGAAATCAACGGCTGCGTTTTTGACGGGTGTTTTGCAAGCCGTCGACAGAGTAGGGAAGCGGGTTGATTTGGTGGTTGTAAGCGGTCGCGCACCAGAATTGCACAGGGAACGTCTATATTAGAAACGGAAGGCAAGGCAGACGTAATTTTATAATGACAAACGTAATTTTATGATGGAAATTTTATAATGACAATCGTAATTTTATGATGGAAATTTTATAATGACAAACGGAAATTTTATAATGGAAATATTAAAATATATTGTGCAATTACCTTTCGCCCTCCAAATTTAGAACGACTTTTGAAAGTCAATAGTAGGACCGGACTAGCTTCCAAACAAAAAAGAACTGGAGAGGCTGAAACTACTATGATATGTATGTCATAAAAATAAAAGTTATTACCTTAATTTCTTTAAATGTGTGTTCAATATTTGAATTATTTATATTGTCGCTAGCTCTCTCCGCTCAAGTTTTTATGACGCCATTGTTTATAAAGTCAAATTTACGAATAACGATGAGGAAAAACTAATAAAGTCTGCTTTAGCGATAGTTTTCGGTGGCATATAGCGAATAGATTTCCTTAATTTGGAAATACTGTATAGCTAATGGTAGCCTAGGCGCTTAGAGTATATTTTTCCTTAAAAAATATTACAAATGGAATAATCAATATTTCACTGAAGCCTGTATGATGACTACAGTAGAGAGAGTTTCGGAACGTGGGAGGAAAGTTTCAAAAGTACCATCTATAATCACTGCTAGGTGTGTAGAACAGTCAATGTTCGCACGGAAAAGCTAGGGTAACCTAGGAGGGTCAAATAACCCTCCTAGGTGAGCATTTTTACAGTCCGAACGCTCGGCGAAAAGACGGACGAAAAAACCGGAGGCGGACCTCGAAGATGTTCGCCTCCGGTTTTCTGATCACCTGGGGGGGGGGGGGTGAGATACCAATAATTTTCTTCGGTGCGAACAATTGACGGATTACGGGAAGTCCAGTTCCGAGAACTTATGCACGTGCGAACGCTTTATGGTACCTTCTTTGAGTAAATCTGATTTAATCATGATTAAAGATTAGATCGTGATTAAAATGATTGAAATGTTTCGAATAATTTAATCGTTATTATTTTGATTAGATCTTGATCTTAATTAATTGAATGATTAAATCGTGATTATTTTTATTAGATCTTGATCTTAATTGAATGATTAAATCGCGATTATCTTGATTTAATTAGTTTACTTTGATTATATAACGCATCCAAACCAGTAATGACCTGCCCGTTGTAATTATAATAAAATGGTAATAAATAATACAGTATTATCTTTCAATAGTGAATCTATTGACATAAGCAATGGTTCCAGGGAAGTTCACTTCCTTGATCAACGACGCACCCCCAGATGATTAAATCCAATTTATTCATGATTATATTGATTACATCCGTTTTAATCATGATTATATTGATTAAATCCGATTTAATCATGATTATATTGATTAAATCCGATTTAATCATGATTAAAGATAATATCGTGATTAGAGCACCAGAAAATTGAAATAGCTGTGTGTTGTAAAATCGGTGCAGAAAAAGAACGTGCGAACGGTTTCCGGAGTTTCAAAATTCTGGGAAAACGGAGAGAAAAATTCCTCGTCCGAACGGTCACCGCTATTCACCTGGGAGGGTGAGCTAACCCCCCTAGGTTACCCTAGCTTCTCCGTGCGAACATTAAACTCCATTTGCCTATAGAAATTTTGAGTTCGACTTACGTTGATTACTGTTCAATTATAACAGAAACGTAAAACACACTTCTTCCGCTCTGTCTATCTCTCTACATTATAACAGTGCGTAACTCACTCTACCACTTGTGGAAAGGTATCACCAGAATCGGCCATGTTTAAAAAAAACGGCTTAGCTTCTACTGTTTTTTAAAAACGGCCGTTTCTTGTAATACCTTCGCACTTGCGTAGTCCCTGTTACGCCTATTTTCTCCGATAGAGGGATAGGTAGAAGAGTTTTCGCCACTTTCTAAATAAATTCAGCGTCACCGAAGGTCCGAAACGTCTATATATTAACTAGTCCAAGGTTCAACGCACTTGAAATTTATTTGATTATCGCGTGTCTTTCGATAGCTTACACAGAAAATCTGATAAAGGAGCTGGAAGAGATGGATCCAGGGAATTCGGAATTCACGAAAGACCAAACTAGGTTCATTCGAAGTAGAATGAGAGACCTCTATGACCACATTCTAAATCATCCGGCGCTGTATCAGAGGTACATGTGGGTTGGACGAGAAAAACCGACCACGAATCCGGACGAAATCGAATCCTCCAGAGAATCCAAGGTAAATTGAAAGCGTTCACAAACATTGCTACGCAACTACTGACCAAACCTTAACGCTTGCCCTTTAAACAGTTGAGTGGGCCCGGAAAATTCTCAAGAGGCACCCTTACAAATCAATTTCTTTCCTAAGACCTTTAAAATTAGCTTAAAGGGCAACACTGGCGTTTGACATTAGAACAAGTGGTTTTAATAAAAATAAATTAAATTTATATAAAAGATAAATCGAAAAGCTGTATATTGAGTTACCTTACAATGACTTAATTAATAGTCGAGTTATAATAGTGATACTAGTATAGTAAAGCAAGGACCGCGAAAGTTCGGAAAGTAAATAATATGGTTTGGACTAACTAAGTATAATACTCGAGTAGGATATTATTTACTGAGTTTGTTTACCAACTTTGATATTTTGGTAGGGGTACAATGATATTTTTGGGGGGAACAGTACTTTTTGAGGGTGTACTATAATTTTTTTTATTAAATTATGGCCCCCTCGCTGGCTACGGGTCTGCCTTTAAGATCGTTAGAAGGTGAAGCCACCTATCGAAAACGTATAGAAGTCTTGTCAAAGTTAAGATGTTGCTTTATTCTGTATACAATCTACACTTCTGCTACTTCCCCCGGTTCATGTTTTCGAAGTTTAGTTTAACTTGTCTAATTTCAATATAAAACCACGTTAAAACCATTTTTAAAAAGAAAGTAGAGCTAAAGGAAATATCAATGAATTTCACATTTTTGTTGCTAGGAACGCGTCTGATTGACATTTGGGGTTTAATTCTATAGCTAGCGTCGTGGCCAAGCGGATTCGTTCAGAGAAGATTCTGTTAATCAACATTACTGGCCAAACTTGGCGAAAAACTCCACTCGTACGTTATGAGAATGCAGAAATAACGGAGTTTGAAATAGTAATTTGAAATGAAGTCACGGCCTCACAATCACTACCACAAATTTTCGAACACTAAATTTATACTCTACACAATGTTGATTTGGTATATTACGCAGAGTGCATCTTCGTTGGAAATCAACAGCGAGTCAAAGACAAAGAAAGCGAGCACCAGGTACTATAAGGAGAAAATGGGGGTGTACACTAACAGAAGACGCGGTCTTGTGCTGCCGTCTGAAGAGATTTGCAAGACCGATCGTCGCTGGGAGCGTCTTAACGTGACTCACGATTTCTACGAGAACGAAGTGGAGATTGTTCACGACAATGTGCAACAGTACGTGTTTACTTACCGGTGCGTTGCCGAGAGGGGAGCCTGCATCGGAATTTCTCCATTGTAAGCTCATTTATTTGTCACCTTTTGTTTATTCGCGACGAAAAACTTTCGCTACGCCCTCTTTTTATTTCCATCGACAACAATATAGCATACGCTATAAGCATTTAGCAGCCAGTAGCGTGAGGACCTTTTATGGTACGCAATTACGCGTTTATGAAGGATGATGAAACAGAGCCTATAAAGCGTCCATATTTACATTTTATTGTAATTTTACACCGTTTTGCGTTTCCTCTATGCGACGCCCAGACTTAGGCATTGTTCTCTAATTTGACAACAGACTTGATATCATAGGCGCCACCTAAACTCACTTCTGTCGAGAACTGAGGTAAATGTTCCTTACATCCCTTACGAAAATGACTTGATCCAATTTTGGACATTGGATCCAATTTGTATCAAGCTATATCCCGAAGGGATCAAATAAGGATCAACTATTTCTTGATCAAATAATCTTTATCAAATTTGTATCCAAAAATATCTTTTAACTAAGAACTGGATCCAAGTTTGATCAAAATTGGTTTGATCCAATAGCATTGGATCCAAATTTCCATCCAAATTAATTTGATCAAATAAAATTGTATCAAATTGAGATCCAAAAATCTTTTAAATAAAAATTGAATCCAAGTTTGATCCAAATTAATTTCATCAAATAAAACTGCATCAAATTTGGATCAAAAAAATCTTTTAACTAAGAATTGGATCCAAGTTTCATCCAAATTAATTTGATCAAATAAAATTGTATCAAATTTGGATCCAATTGATATTTCGCCCAAGGTTAGTAAAAAATGCTATAAAAGGTAGCCTCGTTTGGGTGGTTTTGGCTTACGCGTCGTCTTATTTTAAGTCTGTTCCCTGTCTTCTACACTCTAGTCGGTTCTCTAGTTATCCTTCTCAAAGTTGCAGTGACGTCACTCGGTTCTGGCCAATTACATTGGTTTGTTTTATTTAATCTACCATCTAAGCGGAACCGGGGGTAAAAATAAGGGATTTGGGTGGGGATATATAATTCATTGTTTTTGTTAATTTTTATGTTAAATTTACCTCAATTATTTTCGTTTACCGCGTTTTGAGCACTTGGAGCACGTGATGCACCTGCCGTTTTTTGATCAGTTTCTTTATTTTAGGCTAAAGTAGACGACGTTTGGCAGATATCGTAGGTGTCCTAGGTTTTTGGCCTAAAAATTAGCTTTTCATTATAGTACCGTATCGTTTCTTGGCATGATTTGTTATGTATGTAACAAATTTTTCCACGGAGTTTGGCGTCTTTCTCGTCCTTGTGACTATGATTATTTGTCATATGTGCTTCACTGTTAGTTACTCTCACGAGACTCACGGCCAAGTGAAGTGTAGTTAGTTAAATATAATTCATGCCGCTAAAATTATCTTTCTTCGAAGTATTGAATACCACCTAGATTCTGTACTTATAATGCTGGTCGTAGTCGGTATCCAAATCTCATTGGATCCCGATTGGATCAAAAGCTGATCCAAATCTCTTTGGATCCCAACTGGATCCAAATCTCATTGGATCCCAACTGGATCCAAATCTCATTGGATTAAGATCTGATCCAAATCTAATTGGATCCCGACCGGATGAAAGTATCTTTGGATCAAAAGCTGTTCCAAAAGTAATTGGATCCAGACCAGATCCAAATCTCTTTGAATGCCAACTGGATCAAGACCGGATCCCAACTGGATCCAATTATCATTGGATTAAGAGCTGATCCAAATCTAATTGGATCAAGAGCGGATCCAAATCTCATTGGATCAAGACCCTTGGATCCCAAATAGATAACAGTTGGATCCAAAATTTAATCCAGAGAAGTCTGTTATTGGATCCCCGTTAGATCTGTCCAATTTTTGATGTAATTTTGATCAAATTTTGATCCACCATTTTCGTAAGGGATCACCACTCAAATTCCGTAATGAATTTTAAACGTTACTAGATTCACAGATAACTATGTCGTAACAGGGCCCATATTTTAAATAACCACCTGTGGTCTGAGATATTCGAGGGTAGAGTTTATAACACACCAATTAACGGAAACTATGTCCGAAATATTCGAGGCTAAAGTTTATGGGAAATTAAGACCACATGAAAAAAAGTACGTCCGTCAGTGCTAGTGGAAATTTATTTTAACTAGTACATAAATAACATCATATGTGACATAATCGTTCTACTTAACATATTCATAGGAAAAAAATCAATGAGACCTGGTTCCACACGGAACATACAATTAGTTGAGTGGAAAATTTCTAATAATCCTTGCGCTATAGCAGATGTTACCCAGGAAACCAAATCTAGTGCTAACTATAGATTCCCAATCTAAAAACGAGCGATGAATAGGCGCTTCAAGAAGTAATATTTCCGAGTGCCTGGACCTTCAAGTCTGTTTATATAGTGCTTGTTGAAATAATGGAAACTTTTCACCTCTAAACAGAACGTCGTGTTTTTCTTAAACCTTAATATGTCAAAACCTGGTTAAAAGGAAACACTTTTTGCATACCGTACAGGTGAAAAGTTTCCATTATTTCAAAAAGCACCAGATAAACAGTAACTTGCATGTCCTGGCTCTCGGATATATAACTTGGCGATTTCCTTGAAGATGTTTTATTGTAGCGTCTTTCTACGCGTTTTCAAAATCAGCCTCATTAATTTCCATTTCCTATCTATAAAGTTGGTTAAACCAAAGAATAGAAAATGTTGCTAGTCCCACAACATTTGGCCGGTTTTGTTTGAATTTTATAGAACGGGCTATTATAAATAAATACTGGAGCTTCGATGCCAGTAAACCCAATTAATATTTCCGTATCTTTGATAATAGGTACGACAGCGAATGTACGGAACGCTACGGCTGGATATACATGTTCTACAGAAAGAAGAATGTTCCGCAGTCCCCGCCTCAATGGGGGTATGTCGCTACGCCACATCACTGCGCCTGCAAAATCACTCCCAAATATTTCAAAGTAGAACCATGAATTTCCACCCATTATTCGACACCATTCGCGGGAAAGCTGCGGCGGAGTGATGCGAAATATCTCGTAGGAAAAGAAAGTAGTCGCTCTCATCTCTCTCCTCTTACAGATATGGTTTAGACAAATGAAAATACAGAAATCAATCACTATTTCAATTTTGTATTTCTAAATAAAGATCGTCGTCTTACCGAACGTAATCGTAAACGTACACGGCCTAGATTCTTTCACAGTCTTTCCACTAATAACCTTGCCTACGTTATCACCCACATTCTATTACCAGGACCAGAGACTTCCTCGAATAAATGGCACCTTAATAGGGGCTTAAATAAAACATCTTAAAAAAAATCGCCAAGAAGGAATATTTCCTAGAGCCAGGACCTGCAAGCAACTGTTTATCTAGAGCTTGTTGAAACAATGGAAACTTTTAATCTGTAAACAGAACGTCGTGTTTATGCTAAGCCTTAATATGTTAAAACAAGTTCGCCAAGAAGGCGATAATATTATTTCGTTGCCCGTGTTACAGTTAAACAGGGCTGACATAGACTTGAGCGGAGCTTTCTAAACGAAATTGATAGTTACGTGGTTTTGCTCTAAGAAATTATTTACCTGGTTTTAGCATTATAGACTCTTGGAGGAAAGAAGGTGTTTCTGGAGGGGATAATACAATACCTCTAGCAGAGGCGGTGAGCACTAAGCGCGACAAAGGGGGACAATGAAAATCCTACATAAGCTATATTTTATAGATTTCTAATCCAAAAATTAGTTGGTAAAAAAAGCGAATAGTGATCATCTTCGGGAGAAAGTATTGAAGCTGAAAATACCCACCATGTAAAATTTCCCAAACAACAGAGCTCCGGTCAAAGGATTAGCAACTAATTGTTAAAGCAGTGAATTTCTTTCACTATAGGGGCGACATCTCCCGTTGTCAACATGTAACACTTGGTCTAACGGAATGGCGGGGATTCAAGTGTCGTCAAAGAAGTAAAATTTAGTTTATACAAAGAAAATAATATAAGAAAGTTGTATAGTGAGACGCTAACCGTCAAACTAATTGCACAGTGTAAAAACGAACAATTATAGCAGCATCCGAAATTCGCTAAACTTCCACTTTCAAAGTGGGAAGTTAGTTGTAAGAATAAAAATGCCTAAACAAAATGGTCAACGAAAGTTGTTTAGTGTGAATGATACGTTACTAGATAAAATTTAAAATTGAAACTATTAAACAGATCATATTGTACAGAATAACAATTATAATCATCACAAAATAATACTTCAGAGCCCGGATTTCAACCCACGACTTTCCAATAGGCAAAAGGACGGATGTGTGTTATAAAAATAAAAGTCAGGCTTAAGACATGAATCAAATATTTATTTAATTAATTGTCAATTCATTTACGAAATTAATACTCCCTTTAAACTATTAAATTTATACACCATAAGAACTCTAATCAAATATTTTATTTAAATAAGGCAAAATTTTTATTTAAATAAGGCTAAATTTTTATTTAAATAAGGCAAAATGTTTATTTAAATAAGGCTAAATGTTCATTTAAATAAGGCTATATTTTCATTTAAATTAGGCTAAATTTCCATTTAAATAAGGCTACATTTTCACTTAAATCAGGCTACATTTTTATTTAAAAAGGCTTTGGATTTAAAAAAGGATAAATTTTTATTTAAATAAGGCGAAATTTGTATTTAAATAAGGTTAAATTTGTATTTAAGTAAGGCTAAATTTGTATTTAAATAAGGCTGAATTTGTATTTAAATAAGGCAAAATTAAAATACGAAATATATCTACCATAACAATTCTGATTAAATAATTTAATAGACGCTTCAATATAACCTCTGACCTTCTCTTCTGTGATCACGCGCTTTCATGTCATCCTACCAAAGACAAAGGCAGCTGCACACATAAAGCTCGCAAGCGAATTTTGAGTGCGCGCGCATGCGAAGCGTGTGCGAAAGTAGGATTTTTTTCTAATTTCGCGTTGCGTCGCTCGCTTCGCGCCTCATAGGTGGACGCACGCATAGCCTTCGCGAGCGAGATTTTCGCGTCGCTTCGCGTCGCTTCGCGTTATGTTAATGATAATGTGCTCAACATCACGCGAAGATCTCTCGCCAAGGCTGTAATAATAATAATAATAATAATAATAATCAGCTGGCTAATACCCAAGGCACCACCTTAGGCCTAAGTCATCAAGCGACTTTTAAAGCCATTAATTCAGGTGGCCGGGTTATTTAACGCCAAACCGGACAAAATTCTTACTTCACATTATAGTATACTTTTCTATTATATCTCATAGTTTCGTCTCACAAGCTAGCATACTTTAAGAAAACGAATATACTTTGTACCCGCGAACTAGCATCCTTGCGACGCTCAAACTTGTATACTTCATACGCGCACACTTTACAGTGAAGCGTTTTCGCTGACTTCCCCCGTCATTCGCTGGCGCGTTATTTGAATCTAACCACGTAACGGCCGGATTTCAACTCGAGAACGGTCAGCTTTAAAATTTTAACTCAATGTTCAGGGCCTGATTTCCAACTAATCGCACCTAATTCAAAATACCCGAGATGGTTATTTATCTAATTTATAATACTGATTTTAAACGCCTTCTCTCTTAGTTCCCTTATCTCTTGTGGGGGGGGGCTGTCTTAAAGTTTGACTTTATATTTATTTATTTATTTATTTATTTATTTATTTGCATGTCATGTTTCCTAAAAACTCCAAATTCAGAACGTAGGCGACGCCACTATAGTGGAAAACGCTTGCACTTCACCGCCAATACAATTGGGGCCCGCGGTTTAGTTACCCCGCCCATTTCGTAACGCAAAAGACGGTATAGCCTACACGACGCCAGAGGGTTGAGAGAGTTTCCAAACCGGACAGTGAACCGAAATTGTGCAATAGGCCCCCAATCCCTTCGCATTCCACCAGTGATGGACTGAGTCTTTTATTTAAACCAAAGACTATATATACGCTTCGCTTACTAGATTCAATAGCCCAACTTCCATACAATAGCAGACACTGGTCCAAATTTTCCCCACGCTTCAGCAGTGCAATTAATGGCGCCTCTAACGGCTGGTCAAAAGCCTTCTCCCGTGTCTCGAAAGTGTTAACAGGTTATTTGTATGGAGACGCCTGTCTAGTAAGCGAAGCGTATATATAGTCTTTGATTTAAACCCTCTTCATTCCTGTACTTTCGTTGCTCTGTAGTGCCAGACCAACTGGTGCCAGTGTATTTCACGTGTTTTGGAAATGTTTGTGAGCTATTGTAATTGGTTTGTAAAATCTTCCAAGAGACCCCTTTCTTTATTTTTAAGCCTAGCTATATTTTGGCGAGTGGCACCTCGGCTTGTACGTTATCCCCCACCCAAGGAATCCCTTCTTTTCTCGATTCTATTCCCTTTCGCACAAGGAACTTAACCTCACAACCAAATATTATAGCATCGAAATGTCATCTCCAAAAACCCCAACCCAAAAAATTTACCAATTCGTAAGATTCCAAAATCTTGTCGGGCTTTGCGATAATCCAAGTTTAGGTTTGACTCCCTGGCCGCAAGGGTTGCGTGTCTTATTTTTAAAAGGACTGTAGGAAGAGCAACACAGATATTGGATATAGCCGAATTCTGCTATCTGAACAGCGTATCGGTCAGCGATGTGTACAAGACGTTGAAATTTACCGGTGCGCATGTAGCGTAAGGGGATTGCCGTGCGGCCATCCTGGCTGCGTATGTCAGCTGAGATTCCAGTGTGGATTTGAGGAGGACTATCGTCAGCTATTGGGTGGCTGACAGAGAATTCCAAAACTTGGAAGGGGAAAGGTAAATTTGCATTACATCACTAACTAATTAAGTTATCAGTACCTAATTAAGTTATTTACTTTTATTCTTTGGGCATGCGCAGAGGATTGTTGGTAGCACAAGAAAGCGGGAGATCCCACGGAATGCCACCCCATATCGCCCACAAAATTCCTCGCCTAATCGGCCGGTGATCTCGCCTAATCGGCCGGTGTCCTCGACGATGGTCTTAAGCACACCAAGTCGCACACAAGGAGGTACAGAGTTAGGAAAGTAAGAAATATAACAATCCTCTTTTCTACCAAAGGAAATATAACAGTAGAAATAGCTATAAAATCTCTGTGTACATTTAATTTAAGGCTGATTTATTGGAAGGTTTCTTAACAACTAATTTATCGCGCAAAGCCATAGCTTAAAGGCCTAGGTTTTCTTTGCCTGTCCCCCTTTAAATTAGGCCAACATGTTCAGCGGTTGGCCTACCACTAGGCTATTTGTGCTCCACTAAGTTAATTTAAAGGGGGGCAGGCAGAAAAAAACCTATGGCCCTTTAACATTGCAACGTCAAAATATTTTAAATTCATCGTGGAAGTTACGGTTGCTATTACACTTATATTTTCTTTGCTCCTAATACCATTTTGAGTATTGATAACTGTAAATGAACCGCTTTATTTTCCTCTAGAAAAAGGCCAATTGAAATAAAACCAAAAAAATTGATGAACGACCCAATGCTTATCGATGATGACAGCGATGACGAATTCTACTCCTCTTTGCCCAGCCATATTTTAGACGGCCAAGGAACGGGAGGCGATTCCACTCCCGAAGCAGAGGTCATAGAAATTGTTCATGAAATTTTAGAAAAATCATCAAAAGAATAGTTATGTTGAAGTCGATTTTTATGTCCGGGCCGTTTTTATTTTCTTAAAGGTATTTGGTGTTGATAAAATGTATAATTTGTGATTAAATAAACAATTGATTATAAGGTTTTATTTTTTTTAACGGGGACGTACAAAAGCGTTTGGTAACTTTGGTTCCATATTTCCCCGTTATCTGGGAAAGACTACTCGAAACAAACTATCATAAAAAAATTGCATTTCCAGAATAGCATCATACTTATATGTATTATGCTACTTATGATACACTCGTCAGCCCTTCGAGGGACAAACCGACATTCAGTTCGACTTTAATTTTAAATTAATTATAAGTTTTCCTTTGTTAAAATTCATTTAGGGGAGTGGAAAGCAGTGGCGGACTGGCCATAGAGGGAAGTGGGCCACCTTTAACATCACAGCGTTATAGTTGCCCCACGGGCCGTTCGTGAAGTGGGCCCAGGGCTGTTAATTTAATAAGACCTAGTCCATCACTGAAAAAAAGCGATTTATTTGATTACATAAATTTATTTAATAATTGGTTTAAATAAAAGACTCAGTCCATCACTGGTGGAATGCGAAGGGATTGGGGGCCTATTGCACAATTTCGGTACACTGTCCGGTTTGGAAACTCTCTCGACTTTATATTTATTTATTTATTTATTTATTTATTTGCATGTCATGTTTCCTAAAAACTCGAGAACGGTCTGCCCTAGAGGTTTAACATTTTAACTCAATGCTCAGGGCCTGATTTCCAACTAATCGCACCTAATTCAAAATACCTGAGATGGTTATTAATCTAATAAATAAGACTGATTTTAAATGCCTCCACTCTTAGTTCCCTTATCTCTTTTTTATATTTTTCCTTATCTATTTTTTTCGGATCTTCCGAGAGTTCGAGTGTAAGGGGATACCACTATGCCACGATATTCAAACCAAAAAGGGTTTAGACTTTTACAAAGGAGCGACAAGCTGACGGGTCTCTATGGGCGTCCACGGAGGGGGGGGGCGGCTGAAATAAAGCTTGTCATTTATATATTTGCATGTCATGTTTCCTAAAAACTCGAGAACGGTCAGGTCTAGAGCTTTAAAATTTTAACTCAATGTTAAGGGCCTGATTTCCAACTAATCGCACCTAATTCAAAATACCTGAGATGGTTATTAATCTAAATTATAAGTGATTTTAAACGCTTCCCCCTTATCCCTTTTTTTTTCGGATCTTTCGAGAGTGTTTCGTTACTGGCCTTGACCCGCCTGCCCTCGCCCCGCAGATTGCGTACGTTAAAATACTATAAAAGCTACTCGCGGAAAGATAGTCTAACGAATCTAAACCAAAATAGCGAGCTGGAGCTGTCCGCATATTTTCCGTACCCGCCTCGATCCGCCTGCCCTCGCTACGCAATTCGCGAACACAGTTAAATACTCTAAAGCTCCTCGTGGATCCTTACGGAAAGATAGTCCAACAAATCTCAACCAAAATAGCGAGCTGGAGCTGTCCGCATATTTTCCGTAACCGCCTCGACCCGCCTGCCCTCGCTCCGCAGTTCGCGAACACAGTAAAATACTATAAAAACTACTCGTGGATCCTTACGGAAAGATATTTCAACGAATCTCAACCAAAATAGCGAGCTGGAGCTGTCCGCATATTTCCCGTACCCGCCTCGATCCACCTGCCCTCGCTCCGCAGTTCGCTAATCCTTGCCAATGGGGGCGGCGGCGGCGGCTCTCATGTCCCAATCTCGATCGCATAATTTCGGTCCCCGCCCGCGTGGGGCTGGCACCGAAATAAAACACTACCCGGCTAAAAGGGAACAGAGGTGAAAAGTTTCATTATTTCAACAAGCACTGTATAAACAGCGATTTTCTGGTCCTGGTTCTCGGAAATATTACTTTTTGGCAATTTCCTTGAAGATATTTTATTGAAGCGCCCATTCTGAATATCTATGGCTATTATAAAGGCACGGGCACGAGAAATTTCTTACATTCATTTTCGTTCGACAGTTCTAACCACTATGTTCTCGATTTGTAGGGACTACAGCGTTTTCCTACACAGCATTTGTTTAATCAGCATTTTCCAAAACAGCGTTTTTCAAATCAGCGTTTTGTCAAAATAGCGCTTTGTCATAACAGCGTTTCTTTATACAGCGTCTCACAAAACAACAAATTATTCAAACGGCGCTTTGTTCTCAAAACCGTATTTTGTCGAAACAGCGTTTCTATAGCACTAATAATATATGTCTATTGTAATACATATTTTTCTTGAATTTCGGCAAATTTCATTACCTAATGGTTTCTGCCGACATTTAGTATTGCAAACTAACCTAACCTAACCTAACCCCTGAAGTTCATCTGTATGTGCCAGAATTCATTTAATGTTATAACATTTTCCATCGTCAATTTGAGAAACGCTAACTTTAGAAACACTGTTTATGGAAAAAGCTGTTTTGACAAACCGTTCTTCTGAGAAACTCTTAACCAAGATACGCCGAGTAAACAAAACGGTCTTTCGACAAACCGCTGTAATGAGAAACACTATTTCAACAACCGCTGTTTTAACAAAGCGCCGTGTCAACAATATGCTGTTTTGAAAAACGAGCTTTTGAAAACGCTATTTTAAAAAATGCTATTTTAATCAATCGCTCTATTCCCTACATACCATGTTCTCTAGTTTCTGATCCCCGTTGCTTAGTAAACAACAAGGTTTTCAACGAAGAATACCGAAGATAACTTGATAAGCAATTACACTCTGAAAGATTATACAGTAGGAATAGACAAAAGTTCCTTACGTAGTTTGTCGTGGCGAATTCCACACACTATTTGAGTAGTAATGAGGGAATCCGATACCTGGTGAAAGTAAAGAGGGGGTAAGGATGGTGATACAAATTTTGCGTAGTCAAAGATACGCCCAAGGGAGGGTTTTTAAAAGGAACCATTCACTTGTCTACGCCACTGGTTTTTTGTCCACTTTTTGAAACCTCAATTAGGAGCACATGTAAATTAGGCATATATCTACGTAAGCACAACGTAAAGCTTAACACTTTTCCAACATAGTTAATTATCTACTATTTATATACGAAAAAACTACCTGTCTGCCAATCTAGTGATATATTCACCATATCTATACGTAGGAAACACGTGTAGTGAAACACATGACTGAATAAGTGTCTTATATACTAACTTAGCACGTTGAAACGACGTATATATTTTACTCCACACGGAATATAAACGATGAATACTAAATATCACCCTTATATAAACGTGCTCGTGCTACCTGGGAATCCAATAAAGGAGTAAATTCACAATTTTGGGCCTTGGTCTTCAAGCTGGTGTAAAACTGATCAGACGTTTGGTGTGAAGTTTGTTTGGTTTGAAAAAAATGTTCTTATATGGAAGATAATAATTGTCAAAAGCAATGCAGATCACCTCAACAGTTCGAGCATCGTCGATTTCAACAATGGGAAGAGTCTTGTAAATAGCAAGCCCAGCAGGGCCTAAAATATGCAAAAATGTTGCACGTTGTTGGGCTATTGGCGTAGCTTGTAAATTTGTAGCAGCGGTGTAAATTTCATAGCCTTCTTTGTAAGCAGCCCACGAGGAGGCGGGATCCTCCCCAGGAACAAAAGCAGGAGGGCTTTTGAAAGAAGTCGCCATCGTGTCGGCGACGAAACGCAAAAACTAGTCTAGACTTTAAAATAATACCTTGTAATTATAATTAGAACATTATAGAACATCCCGTCGCTGTCACCATGTTAGATTACTTTAAATCAAATTAAATGCCTTACGATTTAAAATAGAGATTTATTCAGCATGGCAATCTCACAGCTCTAAAACCAGAACCGTCCCTTGGATAGGGCGAGAGGGGCAGGGGCCCAGGGCGCCAAAATGGTAGGGGCGCAAAATCGATGATTTTCATTTAAATTAGATATTGAAAATTTAAAAATTTCTACTTAAGGTTCTGGTGGCGCCATTTTGGTTTTTGGCCCATGGCGCCATTTGGACTAAGTACGGCTCTGTCTAAAACTAAGCTATTGATTTAGGATTGGCTACCATATGGGGGAGGTTACACATCTTCTTAGAATTCTGAATATCCATGGTTATTATAAAGGCCCGAAAATTTTTGCTTTGCATTTTTTATTCAACTTGTGGGAAAATCGCAGAACGGAGTCCAAGTTTAATGTTTCCGGGGGTAGGTTGTCCCGTTCTTGGTAAGGTTTAGTACTCTTCTTATTTCTCTTAAGTCTCCGGGCATCCAGGCAGAACCTTCCTACAGAATTGTCGTGGCACAATTGGAATTGTCTAACTTTTCCTCGGTCCCGGAATAACTGGATGCGAAAGGTTGGTGTATTAAGCCTCATTCGGCGGCGCTGGTGTGAAGAAAATTTCCAATTTTGATGACGTATTTTTAACCCCCTCTCCCACTTACTCTTTTTACTTCGCTACAAGCTCTCATTAAATATTATACCATACTGACACACATTTGGGTCTTATGTCGCTTTTGGTATCATGATTGTATACATTTCAATCATGAATATCGACCCACATTAGGTAGTCTAGCATTAATCGCTAGGATAAGAGCGGACTTAGTTATTATGACGTTGGTCACGCGCCGTCGCTAAAAAATTCTATTGAAGGACAACGTTTTGAAACTTGACTAGCTTTCAGGGACAAGGCTTAGCGGTAAATTTAGTTTCAAAATTTAATAGAAATTTTTTTCATTGAACGAAAATAGGTTAAAATATTAATAATAATTTACTTTATTTATGATTATCAAGTAATTATAAGTACAGGTGTTTTCTAAGAATCACGATTTATTTACGTCGTTGGTTAAATCGTGCAGTCCCGGAAACGTTTTGTGGATCGAGTCAACGACAAACGCCTGTGTCCCGATTGGCTTAAGTGATTACGTGAAACGCAGAAAGGCACCGCCCATCGATATCTTAGCCCCAGATGGTGAAAATGGTAATGATATAATTCGGTATTCATGGTAGAAATGAATACATTGATGTTTGTAGCGGTTAACGGTAATACTTAGTGTAGGAGCTGTTGTCTCACGTGACATGAAGGGTTTGCCACCACCTTCCTAAGCATTGTAACCCAGCCACATATTTAAAGGCATTAAAAGTCGCTAGTTGACTTGGGCCTAAGGTGGTGCCTTAGGTATTAGCCAAGCTGATTGTGTGTTGTATGAAATTTAAGAAATATTCTTCTCTTATTTTGAAGGGTGTGCCATAAAAACTTGTTGACGTTAACGGTAATAGTGAGTGTAGGGAGCTGTTGGCTCGTGTGGCATGAAAGGCTTGCCACCACCCTCCAACGCATTGTAACCCGTCCAACTGAATTAATGGCTTTAAACGTCACTTGATAACTTAGGCCTAAGGTGGTGCACTATTATTATTATTATTATTATGTTGAATAAATCTTTACCGATCACCATAGACAATATATTATCTATGCAACCACTCTGCTACTATAGTTGTCATTAGTAGGCCTATATTTTCCCCCGACAAATTAAAACAATTAAAATACCACTTCTTTCTTTAATTTGGTATTTTTTATATCGTTAGCAAGGATATATCCGATATAAAATACAACAGTTAGTTTAAGCACTTATCTGTTAAATTAGTAAGTATTTTTCTCTTATTATGTTTGGCGAGTGGTATATGGGAAAATAGGTTAAATAGCATAGAGTTCACGCCATGTGAAAATGACGGTATCTGTCGCGCTAGATATCTCGAAACGGTTTATGCACAAGCTTGAAATTTTACATGGATATTCTTTAGAGTATTGGGGTGTGCCTTTTGATAATTATGTGAATTTTAATAAAAAAAATTAAGACACTGAAAACGAATTTTAAACATCAATTACTGTAAATAAAATATATCAGATGCGACACACCCTTTCAGCGATATCCCGGAAAACGTTTTTTATTTTTCTAATTTGTGCGGTTTTCCAACGATTACCCATAAAAGATATTCCTCATTCTGATTTCCTCATAAAACGATATCAATGCAACACAGAAATGGGATAAAATATAAATCAATTGTCAATCTATCACTTAAATGGACAATGTTTTACGTATTTTCATTATATTCTCAGTCAAAATATTTTCCATTAAAAAAGATTAAGTACATCTAAAACTCAAATATCCTCATTAATATTGTTTCCAAGTGTATTTGTATGTTAAAAGTCTTTATTTGTTATGTGTAAGTGTAACCTTTACAGATTGGCTACCTATTAGGGAAAGGTCAAAAGCTCATTTTAATTTGATACAAATACAATTACAACATTTTATAACTGACCCCTTCTGAATATTTGGCCCTTTTGATATTTAGTATCCCTCAAATGCCCTACAAACCAGTTACAAAGTTAAAATTAAAGATATTAAGTAGCCCTGAATTATATATTAAATGCGTTAAGTATTTATCCATTTAAGGGTTAATTAAAGGGACCATTCCCATTGTATATCCTTTTCACACCTCCCCCCCCCTCCAAACTGGCATCAGAGAAAGAAAGAGATAGAAAATCAATTTTGAAGGACGATTGCACCACGAAACTCAACCTCAGCGCACCTAGAAACCTGATTACGAAATGAAGAAGCCCGCCCAAACATCACACAATTGGTGGAAACTTTATCGTCTCTGCAGCCTTCTCTCTTACGAGCCCAAATTCACAGCACGATGGATAAATTTTCAGTTTGTCATCCATGCACCCGAGAGAAAAAAAGAAACTGCGAAACCCAATGAACAGTCGTTGCCACTTGACCGGATTAAGATAAACTCCAGCCAATCAGAAACTTGTTTGCATTTTCACGTCATCAGAGATCACAACCAAAAGTAACTAGGGCACCCAAGCCCACTCTTCCGGCACCCTTCCTTTCCACCCTCCACAAATAGAAGAAGAAAAAAGGATAAAATCGGACTCTTCTCCGAGAATTTAAATAAAAGATGCTTAGCACAATTAAATATTCCAAAAGACGCGATTTTGCACATCGGAACTTTGTTCGATCAAGTGAAACCCGAGTTAAGGAGCTTTTCGTGTAATACTGTCCGAGAGGGAGAAAGCGAAGTGAAGAGAAAAGAATCCCTTTTGAATCGACCGAAGCGTCAGCGAAATCATCAGATAAAGACCAAGCTTCATCTGGTACCGTCCTATCCGAAGTCGTTTGAGATACTCAGATCTTTAAGACTCCGAAGTGAGAGAGTCCCCCAAAGAAACCGATCCCTTAAAGTCAATCATAACGTAGAAACGTTTCCCTTACCTCCTTCTCCTGGGTCGAAATAACTAAACGTAGCGAAGTATCCCTCCGATAGCTTATTAAAATTTGAGTTTCGATCCTTAAAAATCACGTTAAGAGAATGAAACCCCTAACTCCCTCTTTTATTGGAAGTTGAAGTGTCGCGTAAATATCCGAACCCCTAATATAAAAATAGTGGTTTTATATCCATATCCATTGAGAATCCTATTCATGTTCAATCAACCCTCTTCCTTTCTCCCTTATTGCCGAACGAATCTTGTGCATAAAATAATAAACGTCCTGAGATCCCCGAGCGGTAATAAAACCAGTCAACTTCGTACTGATGTAGCGCTGACAACAAAGAAGGACTTTATATATTTAGTTTGAAGTTGCTAACTGGCTATACGCCTTTCAGAGTGTAATTGCTTATCAAGTTATCTTCGGTATTCTCCGTTGAAAACCTTGTTGTTGACTAAGCAACGGGGATCAGATACTAGAGAACATAGTGGTTAGAATTGTCTAAAGAAAATGAATGTAAGAAATTTATCGTGCACGGGCGGCGGGCCTTTATAATAACCATGGATATTCAGAATTCTAAGAAATTGTTTAACCTCCCCCAAATGAATAGCTTGTTTTAGAGCTGTGATATTGCCATGCTGAATAAATCTCTATGTTAAATCGCAAGGCATCTCATTTTATTTAAGTAATCTAACATGGTGACAGCGGCGGGATGTTCTATAATGTTCTAATTATAATTACAAGGTATTATTTTAAAGTCTAGACTAGTTTTTGCGTTTCGTCGCCGACACGATGGCGACTTCTTTCAAAAGCCCTAATGCTTTTGTTCCTGGGGAGGATCCCGCCTCCTCGTGGGCTGCTTACAAAGAAGGCTATGAAATTTACGCCGCTGCTGCAAATTTACAAGCTACGCCAATAGCCCAACAACGTGCAACATTTTTGCATATTTTAGGCCCTGCTGGGCTTGCTATTTACAAGACTCTTCCCATTGTTGAAATCGACGATGCTCGAACTGTTGAGGTGATCTGCATTGCTTTTGACAATTATTATCTTCCATATAAGAACTTAACCTACCTTCGATACACATTTTTTCAAACCAAACCAACTTCACACCAAACGTCTGATCAGTTTTACACCAGCTTGAAGACCAAGGCCCAAAAATGTGAATTAACTCCTTTATTGGATTCCCAGGTAGCACGAGCACGTTTATATAAGGGTGATATTTAGTATTCATCGTTTATATTCCGTGTTGAGTAAAATATATACGTCGTTTCAACGTGTTAAGTTAGTATATAAGACACTTATTCCGTCATGTGTTTCACTACACGTGTTTCCTACGTATAGATATGGTGAATATATCACTAGATTGGCAGACAGGTAGTTTTTTCGTATATAAATAGTAGATAATTAACTATGTTGGAAAAGTGTTAAGCTTTACGTTGTGCTTACGTAGATATATGCCTAATTTACATGTGCTCCTAATTGAGGTTTCAAAAAGTGGACAAAAAACCAGTGGCGTAGACAAGTGAATGGTTCCTTTTAAAAACCCTCCCTTGGGCGTATCTTTGACTACGCAAAATTTGTATCACCATCCTTACCCCCTCTTTACTTTCACCAGGTAAGTTTAAATTTCATTAAATCATACGGTATTAAGCTGGTATTTGGCGTGTAGTAAGGAGTTATTTTTCGTGTATTTAGCGGTTAAATTTCATGCATTAAGAGATTATTTCGAGTATATTAATTTGTTAATCTTCATGTGTCAAACGCTTCTTATTCGTGCATTAATTGGTTATTTTGCGTGCATTCATTGGTTATTTTGCGTGCATTCATTGGTTATTTTTCACGTAGTTAGGGATATTTGCCGTGCATTAATAAGTTACTGTCGGGCATTAATTCGTTATTTTGCGTGAACTATTTCGTTATTTTGATTTTGTATTAAGCGATATTTTCTAAAAAACAGCTTCGGCGAATGTCATTTACAAAGTTATAACGTTAGGTACTATAATTTATTCTACATCATTTTAAATATTTATAAATTATATTAATCTTATATTTAATGAACTATTTATAAATTATATTAATCTTATATTTAATGAAATATTTATAAATTATATTAATCTTATATTTAATGAAATATTTATAAATTATATTAATCTTATATTTAATGAAATATTTATAAATTATATTAATCTTATACTTAATTAAATATTAATAAATTATATTAATCTTATATTTATAAATTATATTAATCTTATATTTATAAATTATATTAATCTTATATTTATAAATTATATTAATCTTATATTTATAAATTATATTAATCTTATATTTATAAATTATATTAATCTTATATTTATAAATTATATTAATCTTTATTTATAAATTATATTAATCTTATATTTATAAATTATATTAATCTTATATTTATAAATTATATTAATCTTATATTTATAAATTATATTAATATTATATTTAATTAAATATCTGAGTATTTTACTTTATTTGATCGTGTTCAGGAATTGAACTCGGGTCGCATCGTTACAATGCAGATAGTTTAACTATATAAAAGTAATAATATAGCGCCACCGTGTGGAGAACAATCAATCAAACCGGGTAAAAAATATAATCTCTTCAATTTTTCGAACTTTAGTCAAATCTTGACGGGACTAAAAAACATCAAATAAACGTATATAAAGCCGTTGCCGTCAATATGGAAGATTAGTCTTTCTTAGTTCTTGGCGGTCAGACGAACTACTACAGGACGGGGTCCTGGTGTCGGTCAAAAGTTATGAGGTAACTTTGCAGTTTTAATTAGTATGTTCGGTCTTCGGTCAAGGAAAGAGTTAAATTGTGTTTCGCGTTTGGAACGTGAGCGAATGAACTTGTGTATGAACAGTGCGTGTTTAAAACTGAAAATGTTAAAGTAATTGTGAACTAACTCAAGTCAGCTGTAAGATAAAATTGATTGTTTTTTTTGAATTGGAATAACCTAATTATACCCTTGAAATTATCAACTCAACCTGTGAGGCTAATTAAGTAGATTGGAAGATATTAGTAGCGAACAGCTCTCAGCTGTTAATTAAAACAATAGTTTATAGTATGGTAGTTTGAATTAAGTTAAAATTACTCAGTATAATTTATGATATTTACTTAAGTGTAAGTGTGTTTTGGTTTTTTTTTCAATCACGATGAACTAAGACAAATCTAGTCTTGGACACTTGAGTACCAGTTCTGCACAATTACGTAGGAGGGATATGGGTTATTGATGAAAGTTAAATCTAGAACGTTCCATAGACTGTTCTGAATAAAAATAAACATTTATAATTTTGCATAATTCTGGTTGCCATTTTATTTTCTAATCACTCGCCCACAACATTACAGTTCTGGCAATCCCGAATCAAATAAATTTGCGATATAACGGCGACGGGAAATTATTCTCATAAATTTCCGTTAAAATTATAAACCAAAAAGCGAACGGTCGTTATTATACCCTCTGTAGCTATTTCTTTCATTAAAATTTGCTTTGTATTATATTCAACTGACAAACTTGTACTGTAAAAAGGGTGTAATTCAATTGTGCATTGTTATAGTACGTCTAACTCACTGTTGTAACTACTTAACTTATGATATTCTGAATAAATTAAAATTGGTCGTTTCGTCTCAATTATTCTAATTATAATTAAATTTTATACCGGGCGGGATAGAACTGGGATAACATTTTTAACAAATAACTCTAAATTGCGGAGATATATCTTTAAGGGTTATTTCGAGAAATTAATACCATTAGGGACAATCCTTCCGATGAGAGGTATAGTTTGGCTTGCCAACTTGTTTTCTTGTATAAAGCGGTTTTTTTATTTATGACGTACTGTTTTCCGAAGGATTGTTTGACTTTAAACGCTGAAAAGGTCTCCATTTCAAGATTTCAAAAGCGATTTATAAATATATTTTTGAAAACTTCTTTTCTGAGGTCTATTCATTAAATTAATGAAATTAACTTTAAGTATATCTTTAATTTTAATATACCATTTCGTGGCGTATGTCCTTCACATACATTTTGTAAGATAATTGGGTATAATTATAGAGAATGCAGATCTATTGAAGAAATATTGTAATATTCCCTAGTCGCATGATTTTGATATTCACTAAACTATCTTTTACCGTCTTATGCATTCCAGTCCTAAAGAGAAGGAAAGTTAAGATATGTACTATTGAAAAAATTAATGGCAATATAACACATAATCAATAAATGTATTGTATCCCAAAAACTTTATTCTATCTAGTATTATACGAAAACACATCGTGTAATGTGTACCTATGCATCACATAATAACAAATAATTAATGCACGCAAAATAACCAAAAAATGCACGCAAAATAGCCAACTATTGCACAAAAACCAACTAATTAATGCACGCAAAATAACTAATGTATGCACGCAAAATATCCAATGACTGCACACAAAATAACCAATTAATGTACACAAAATAACGAATTAATGCAACCAAAATAGGCAACAAATGCACAGAAACTTACTTATTATTGCACACAAAATAACCAATTAATGTACATAAAATAACCAATTAATGCACGCAAAATAACCGATTGATCAACGAAAAAAAACGATTGACACACAAAAAGTTTCGCGAAATAATACCTGAATTCACTGAAACTAACCGCTAAATTCACAAAAAATAACTCCTTAATACACGCAAAATCGCTGATTAATACGGTATAATTGAAATAAAAAACACGGTTATTGTTTTCAAACCTAATGCTATTTGAACTTAATAGGCGCTTTTTCAATCTAAATGTACGCGTAATTTAACACTTAAAAACTACGTGGTGAAACACGTGCTAACTGGTGACATGATCATCGTTTACCAAACGTGTTTCGTATACGTTTTAGAAACCTCGATAAAACACGTAATATATACGTGATTGTGCTGCCTGGGTTAATTGCACTTACAGAGGAAAGTTCCCAACTCTGTACATTTGCGTCACCGTACGGTCGATTTCGATATCTCCGTTACCCTAATGGCCTTGTTAACGGCTCGGAGGTTTGCCAGCAAACCCTTCGCAACCTTTTTCCGCCATCTGAATTTCCCGATGTACACATCTCGACTGACGATTTTCTCATTGCCTCGGTGAACATGTACTCCCACAAGACCTCGTTATACCATGTCTTACATCTTCTGGGGTGGAAGTTAATCCTGCTCGCATCTCGGCCAATTGCACTTTGCCACCTCCTAAAGACAAGGTGGCTCTTCAAAGATTCTTGGGTATGATTAACTACATTACTCGCTTTATCCCAGCGGCAACAAATGATACTGCTCCACTTCGTCTTCTCCTCAAAAAGGACGAAGTCTTCAAATGGGAAACCGACCACCAACAACATTACGATTCCCTTAAACACCTTGCTTCCACAGCCCCGGTACTCACTTACTTTGACTCCAAAAAATCCATATCGGTTTCGATTGATTCTAGTCAATCGGGTATTGGCGCTGTTATGATTCAAAATGGCCAACCCGTTGAATATGCTTCGACGACACTAACACCCACCCAGTGTCGCTGTGCACAAATTGAAAAAGAGCTCCTAGCAATCGTTTTCGCCTGTGAACATTTCCATTTCTACATTGCGGGAACAAAAATAACAGTGGAAACAAGTAGGATGTGCCCCCATCTTTGGCACTTTTCAATGTACAGGTAGAAAGGGGGTCGGCACCGGAAGTCCCCGCTTCCTTCCCCCTTCCGGCACGTGGCGCGGGGGGTCGACATTTTCCCCGGGGTCATTGAAATCCGCAGAGTGGCGCGCGCTGATTGGCTGGCGCGGGGACCACGTGGTAACTACGCGACGCGGATACTGCGCGCTGATTGGCTGGCGCGAAATTATTCAAAATGGCGCTGATTGGTTGGTGTTTTGGCACGAAAAGGGGTCAGTACTCCTTTAAAGGAATTCCCAGGCTCGCTATACTCGGTCCCCGTTTTCCATTGTTAAAGTGGTGACAGGTTTGATTGATTGAGCAGGTGTTGAGCAGCGTAGAAATAACTTAGCGGCGCAAATACCTTTAGTGACAATACCGAGAGAATCACCTATTAATTATGTCATCGAATTAAATTGAGTCGCGCATTCGCTGGAAATGCGTTAGTGAACAATCCTTTCGCATAGTCATGGTAGAACCGGTTCATTCCGCTTTCGTTAAGTAATTAATCGTTTTGACAAATTGAATACGCCTGTTAATAGGACTGTCACGCGATTATTTTGTTCCTCCCCCCTTACCTTGCCAGTATATAAGAAATCGCGCAACGGTCAATTTCGCAGAAGCGACGAACACCGCCCTCACTCTCCCCGACGACCAATCAGCAAGATGGTAATTATGTTTTTGAAAATTGTTTAAGCGAGATTAGTGTTTAATCTCTATATGTCTTAGGCTCGATTATGACACTCCCCCAACAGCACCAGTGAAGTTGCCCGAAGTATACGCTAGAAAATCAAAAGTCGGCGAAGTAATTAAAAAAATTAAACCTCGACAATTATTCGCGGGCAAAGGGCCTAACCAAGACCAAGAAAAATTAACAAAGAATACCACTTGGCACGATATTGTATTAGAATTCTCCGAGCTCGGAGATTTGGGCGTTAAAATAGCGACCTTTGACCAAAAGATATATATAGATATAAGGCGTTACGCCACGCACGTAGCATCCAGTCGTCCGCAACCGACTAAACAGGGTGTATGCGTTAAACTAGAATCAGGGCCCCAGCTTAAAGCAGCCTTAGAAGACGTCAAGAACCAAGACGCCGTTTACCTAATTGAGGGCAATAAATTAGAAATTCGCCTTGACCAAAAATTCTGGTTCCTCATTTGCAAAATCGCTGACCCTATACGGAAGAAGAGACATTCACGACGTCCTGCGGTTATTTAAGGAAGTGACTCAACGCTACGACGAAATTCGTAAATTACAATGACTCAAGAAGCCCCTCTCGATTTAAGTACCAGGTTTCGACCTGAGAACTATTATTCGGTTACTAAAATTATATCTCGGACTTCCAAAAAAATACAAATGTAAAACTTTAGAATTCAAGTGCGAGTTCAAAAACTTGGATGATCTCAACCACGCGCGAATAGAAACCCAATTAAACGAAATTTTCCAATCCTTATGAAACGAAATTAGCGATGAAAATCAGGGTTACAGTCGTATCAGAATAGCGGTCAGTTCGGACGAACTCGAAGAGCCCATTAATTTCCAATTTATGAATCTAAACGAGTTGACGGCCGATATAATTTTAAGCGGTATCGAGCAGGTAGCCCAGTCCCATAAGAATTTATTCTTCGAAGCCCCCCTAAAATTCGACATAATTCTTCTGCAAGACACCAATATGAGTGGTAGTCAAAAAAGTATTCGTAACAGGACTATAGAGTGCTTAGATAATTACATTGAACAGGGCAATACCTTTATTCCAATTCGCAATTCTGATAATCTGTGCTTTGCTAGGGCGGTAGCGGTAGGACAGTGTCTCGCCGAGTACCAAGAATTAAAAAATAAAGGCCAATCCAAAATTTTAATATGCATGATCTAAAGTACATTCGTAATGTTAACCGTCCAAAACAAAAAAGCGGCCTTAGCGTTACACAGATTATCAAAAGTTCCACCAGGTCCTGTTGAAATAAAAGACATTCCTAAATTCCAAAATGTCTTGCCAGATTATCAAATTATCTTACTCGATTCCGATTCCAATTTTGACCCCATTTATTTAGGCCACTTTCAACCCAAAAAAATCTTTATCCTTAATTTAGGAAACCACGTTCACGTAGTGAGGTCTTACGCCGCCATGTTCGGGGGAAAAGGGTACTGTCCATTTTGTTTGAAAGTTTTTACGAATAACAAAGTAAAAAAGCAGGACAATTGCGAGGGGGGCGTTAGCTGTAAGCGGTGTCTCGACACGAATGTTTCCCATACCGAAGCTAGTCAACGTTGCGCCAACTGCTTTAGATATTTTGCGGGGAATACGTGCTTCCAAAAGCAAATAGAATTAGGCACGTGCGACAAACTCAAACGTTGCCTGACTTGCGGGAAAGAGTTTGAAGGGGACCACGTATGCGATTTGAAATGTCATTACTGTAAAATTGAGCACCCGAAAAATGCATGTTTTGTTCAACCAATCACGTAACCAGAAAATTCCACCAGAATCCTTTACTTTGATTTTGAAACTTTAGTCGACAATGACGAGATTAAACCCGTTCTGCTAATTACCGCTATGCAAGACAGTCCGTACTCTGAAACGTACGATTACCGTACCTTTACCGGCTTTAATTGCGTCGAGACATTTTTAGATTACTTATTGGAGAGTCAGGTCGTTGCAAAAAAGGGTAAGACCAAATATTCAAAGGTCGAACCAGTTTTTAAAAACATTACGTGCATTTCGCATTTTGGGTCTGGATTTGATAGTTTACTCGTATTAAAAGGAGTTCTGACCCGGCCAATAATCCCCGAAGATATCTTTAAAGGCTGAAAACTTCTCGCGATGTTTCTTTCCAAATACAATATAAGATTTATAGATAGCTTTTCTTATTTTCCAGCCCCTCTCAGAAGCTTCTCCAAAACCTTTAATTTAAGCGAAAGCAAGGGATTTTTCCCGTATTCATTCTTAAAAAAAAGACACCTTAGACTATATCGGCGTCGTACCGGAAAAATCCTTTTTCGAAGTAGATAAATTCACCACCGACCAATTGGCGAATTTCGAAACTTGGTACGACGCCCAAAAATGTACCGTTTTTGATTTAAAAGAAGTGTTGACAAAGTACGCCATTGATGACGTCCAGCTGTTACAGAGGGGTTTTGACCGGTTCAGAAATCTTTTTAGAGAAAAGGTCAATTTCGACATTTTGGCGGGAAAAAGCGTGACTCTACCCGGAGCTTTAACCGATTTATTTTTGAGCCGGTATCTGAAACCAAATACCATAGCTATTATCCCGCCGGCAGGGTACAGGGGTAAGCATTCCGTTAAAGCTCTCAGATGTGCGGCTTACTTGGAGCAAAAAATGCACGTAAAGTTTCAAACGGCGCGATCGTTGGAGGGAGAAAAGTATTTAGCTCCTTTCCACCCCGACATTTACAGCGCTGACCCTTTAATAATTGGGGAATTTTTCGGGTGTTTCTGGCACGGGTGTCCCAATCACACTGACCATAATGGGTACAATTACGAACTTCAAGAATCTAATATCAATAATTACTTAAAAACTCTCGACAAAATCGAATTTTATCGTCAAAATTACCCCAACGCGCGTTTAATTACCATATGGGAATGCGAATGGGACACTTTTTTAAAAGAAAACCCCGAAATAAATTCTTTTTGCGACGAGCTGGCTTTCTCCGATCCGATCAATTCGCGAAGCGCTCTGAGGAGCGGGCGCGTTGAAAACTTTTTACTGTATATAGAATCCACCCCCGAGAGGCCGATTAAATTTTACGATTTTAACAGTATGTACCCCTCTGTCTCCATGTCCAAAAATTACCGCTACCCCAAAGGGCTCCCCGAAATCTTAACTAGCAATTTTAATTACGAACCCGATTTCTATTTCGGGCTTATTAAAGCGACTCTTCTCCCACCCCAAGATCTATATCTCCCCGTCTTGGGCTCTCTGATTGGCGATAAATTAATGTTTACGCTATGCAGAACATGCGCCCTCTATAATCTAGCCGACTGTCGTCATACCGAGGCGGAACGCGCGATTACGGATACGTACACTACCCCCGAGTTTTATTTATCCCTTCAATATAATTATAAAGTTTTACAAATTCACGAAGTGCAGCATTATCGCGAAACTTTCGACTCCGATTCACCCCTATTTGACGATTACGTCAGAGATTTTTACAAAATGAAAACCCAATACGCTGGTTTTCCTAAAAACGTTGACTCCTTAGAAGAAAAACAAAAATATTTAAACGTTTTTTGGGAACAGGACGGGATAAAAATAGGCCTAGAAGAGGTTAGCTCTAACCCGGCTCTCAAAGCGCTTGGCAAGCTTTCCCTTAACCAGCTTTGGGGGCGTCACCTAATTCAATTACGTCCAAATAATAGTTCTTTTATAAATTCCTACGCCGACTTGGTTAAAATTTTAACTGATAAAACGAAAGAGCTGACCGATTTAAAACTCCTAGAAAACGGAATGGCTCTCGTGACGACCAAAGATCACGAAGACCATGTCCCGGCTTATCGTAAAGGTTCCCCAACTGTGGGCATTTTCGGACCGACTGAATAACGCGCATCCTGATTTACGTGGAAAAGTTAGTAAAACCTGAATAACGTGGAAACTGAATAACGTGGAAACTGAATAGCGTGGAAACTGAATAGCGTGGAAACTGAATAGCGTGGAAACTGAATAACGTGGAAACTGAATAGCGTGGAAACTGAATAACGTGGAAACTGAATAGCGTGGAAACTGAATAGCGTGGAAACTGAATAGCGTGGAAACTGAATAGCGTGGAAACTGAATAACGTGGAAACTGAATAGCGTGGAAACTGAATAACGTGGAAACTGAATAACGTGGAAACTGAATAGCGTGGAAACTGAATAACGTGGAAACTGAATAACGTGGAAACTGAATAGCGTGGAAACTGAATAGCGTGGAAACTGAATAGCGTGGAAATGTTTCCCCTTGTCGTTGTTAGAAGTCGCCACTGACTGAATTTTAAAGGCGTCGTTTTCCATTTAAACAAGTTGGGCAAAATCGTACAAATAGTTTCACTTGCTGATTTATTTAGTAAAACATTTATTATTGCTTCTTCTCTTTTCTCGAAATTGTTTTTATTTGATAAAAATAGGGCCTAATTATGCATTAAGCTAGAATGGGAATATAGCCCCAGGGCGGTAATCGCTCAATGGTGGCTGTTGTTTCAATATTGCACAGAAAAGAATTACGATTTTGTATAAAAGGGTGGCAAATTTTTGGGCGGCAAAAGTATAAAGACGGCCCTGACTATAGTTTTAAAACAATAATAAATAAATTATATTAAATAGTCAAGATTTTCTATAACGAAATTTTCTTAAAAAAAGGTTAATTAACTAAGAAATATAAATTAAATATTATTCTTATATCAATTGTCTAAGAACGAGTGACACTATCTTTAGAAAAGTAAATTTTAGACTAGAAATGAAGTTTATGAGTGGAACAATTTTTACCAAAGAAAATTGCGTTATAGCCAAAAACGTTTCTTTATTCACTATATGAGGTAAAATTTATGAAGTCGCAGATTTTCTTAATGAAATTTGAAGAATTATAGTAAAGTTGCACTTGGAAAATCCACGACTTGAGTTTTGGTCTACAAGTGAGCGGAAGTGATCTGCGAATGACCGGAAGTGGAAGTTTGTCTTCCCCTTATAGATGATTAGGGAAAAAAGGAAAAGTTTTCTTCCGTTAACGATTTTAACAGGCTACTTTGCACATATTGAAACGTTGAATTTATTAGAACTAAATTGAAGTGGTCGTTTATACATAAGAGGTTTATTTAAGGTTTATATCTGGGACGAAAAGTTCGAGGTCGGAAGTTATAGCGTCGTGGCTGGACGGCAACGGCTGCAGATGGAAAGGGAACGATTTGCGGCGGTTGCGGCTCGACGGGAACGGTTGACGGAGGCGGCGGATCGACGGGAATGGCTGGCGGCGGCCGGACGGGAACGGTTGACGGAGGCGGCGGATTGACGGGAATGGCTGGCGGTGGCCGAACGGCGGCGGTTGGGGATCGACGGGAATGGCTGGCGGCGGCCAGACGGGAACGGTTGACGGAGGCGGCGGATCGACGGGAATGGCTGGCGGCGGCCGGACGGGAACGGTTGACGGAGGCGGCGGATTGACGGGAATGGCTGGCGGTGGCCGAACGGCGGCGGTTGGGGATCGACGGGAATGGCTGGCGGCGGCCAGACGGGAACGGTTGACGGAGGCGGCGGATCGACGGGAATGGTTGACGGAGGCGGCGGATTGACGGGAATGGCTGGCGGTGGCCGAACGGTGGCGGTTGGGGATCGACGGGAATGGCTGGCGGCGGCCGGACGGGAAAGGCTGGCGGCGTCCGAACTCGTTGTAGAATCGGTTTATTAGACTCGGAGTCGGACTCGTTCTCCCTCCCAAATATATTTTTTTTATAAATGTGATCAGGAATTTGAGGAATAACGTGGAATGTTTCCCCTGTTCGTAATGGAACTGCTAACGGCGGCTGCGGGTGAACGGAAATGGCTGGCTACGGCTGCGGATGGACAGGAATGGCTGGACGGGAACGGTTGGCTGCGTCCGAACTCGTTGTAGAATCGGTTTATTAGACTCGGAGTCGGACTCGTTCTCCCTCCCAAATATTTTTTTTTATAAATGTGATCAGGAATTTGAGGAATAACGTGGAAACTGAACAGCGTGGAAACTGAATAGCGTGGAAACTGAATATCGTGGAAACTGAACAGCGTGGAAATGTTTCCCATGGTCGTAAGGGAACAGCTAACGGCGGCTGCGGGTGGACGGAAATGGCTGGCTGCGGCTGGACAGGAATGGCTGCACGGGAACGGTTGGCTGCGGCTGCCACTGGACGGGAAAGGCTGGCGGCGTCCGAACTCGTTGTAGAATCGGTTTATTAGACTCGGAGTCGGACTCGTTCTCCCTCCCAAATATATTTTTTTTATAAATGTGATCAGGAATTTGTGGAATAACGTGGAAACTGAATAACGTGGAATGTTTCCCCTGTTCGTAATGGAACTGCTAACGGCGGCTGCGGGTGAACGGAAATGGCTGGCTACGGCTGCGGATGGACAGGAATGGCTGGACGGGAAGGGTTGGCTGCGGCTGCGACTGCGACTGGACAGGAATGGCTGGCTGCGGCTGCGGCTTGACGGGAATGGCTGGCGGTGGCTGGACGGGAACGGCTGGCGGCGTCAGAACTCGTTGTAGAAGCGGTTTATTAGACTCTGAGTCGTACTCGTTCTCCCTCCCAAACAATGGCCCTTAACGGGTCACGGTGTGCAATAATAGCTGGCTTTACGGGTGAGGCGAGGTCCGGCTCTTGTAAACCATAAGGGCGGTGGTGCACTGAGATAAGTAAGCCGTGATATCATGATCCTATCTCTACCTCCGACTAAGATTGGTAGGGGCTGGAAACTGAGCTACGGCTCAGGCTAGCGGAGAGGATCTGGTCAAACCGGCCGCCTCGGAAGTTTGGGTAACCTGCTGAGGGGTGGCGGGTCTCCGTATGAGGAGCTGTTGCCCGGTTTCCTGGTCTTTTGGGTCACACCCGGAACTCTGGTGCCAGCTGTGCCAAGTTATGTGTACCGCTGTGTGCCAGTCGTTCCCCTTTAGGAGCCCTTGATGAAGGGTATGGCTTTCTATCTATGTAGGTAGGGTGTCGGCTGGAGTTGCTATAGCATCCACTCTCTATCCCACAGCTGTAAGCGAAGTGTAAACTGGTCAAGCCATTGCTGCGACTTTGGTCCGTTGAATGGCTTGCGTCGAAAGTGAGACCATCAGTAGTAGGGTACTACTACCCATGCTAGGGTTGTTACCTGTCCGGGCTAGTTGATGCTGGCGTAGGGCATTTTAATGAGACCCCTATCTCAAATCCAATCCAAACTACGAAGAAAATTCGTGTAGGCTCTATAAGCTTTGGCGCATGTCAATATGGTTTAATTTAAAAGTCAATCGGATCCAAAATTATAAGACTGCGTATTTTTTTAAACGTGTTTAAGGGGTTCGGATGAGAGGGGCTAGCGCTTCCAACGGTCAACTGATCTGCTCATTCAGGTTAAATTTCCCCGTTAACTGTTATCCGAACAGTTATCTGACTAATATTTTTAGCATTATATCCTATGGAAACCAAATTAAAAATTATAATTTTGATGAAGTTATTTTTTAGCACTTCATCCTAACCTTGTTTTAAAATCAGATAATCAGATATCGATCTGATTTTTTTCTAATCCTCAGATCAGATATCGCAACTGATATCTGGGAGTCGGTTGGAAGCACTAAGAGGGGCTGAAGAATCACCGCTAACTACGTTTAACCAGCGGGTAGAGAAAGCCCTTTTAAGTATATCCTAAAAATATGGTATTGATGTTTAATGGATGAAAATGTTTACGGTCGATTCCACCCACCTCTGCCAAGGCCGTGTGAGGGGAGGGGGGGATTAAAAGCATGCTGCTTTTTCTTTTTTTTTGCCACCGAAAAATAAAGCTAGAGAAAACGAGAGATAAAATTTTTAAGAAGAAAACTTAAATTTAAGAGTGGTAAAAGATGCGCTACATGTGATTTACTTTATAGTAAGAGGAAAAAGAACGACGAAGGATTAAAGTGCGATAATTGTTAGGACTGGATTTGTTTCACTTGTTTGAAACCATGTGAAGGAAACTGTGAATAATTCCCAAATGAAGTGTCAGAGTATTTCTTCGAAAACTGCGTAGCAGAAGAATAAATATTGAATTTAATAAAATATCACTATAAACACTTTTTAAAATTTTTCATATCTAATGATTTAGATTGTGTATTAAATTGATTCTATGATCTGTATAAATTATATTTAATTCTTAGGTTAAAGGTTAATTTTAACCACCGCCAGCAAACCCCGTCCGGCAGCAGCCTACACCAGCTGATGCCATCCAGCCGCCGCCAGCCATGACGCTATAACTTCCTATAAACCTTAAATAAACCTCTTATGTATAAACGTACACTGCAATAAAACCACTTAGAAAAGGTTTCTATTAAACTTAACTCATTCCTCAAATTCCGGATCAGATTTATAAAAAAAAATATTTGGGAGGGAGAACGAGTCCGACTCCAAGTCTAATAAACCGCTTCTACAACGAGTTCTGACGCCGCCAGCCTTTGCCGTCCGGCCGCCGTCAGCCATTCCCGTCGAGCCGCAGCCGCAGCCAGCCATTCCTGTCCAGTCGCAGCCGCAGCCAACCGTTGCCGTCCAGCCATTCCTTTCCAGTCGCAGCCGCAGCCAGCCATTTCCGTCCACCCGCAGCCGCCGTTAGCCGTTCCCTTACGACCATGGGAAACATTTCCACGCTGTTCAGTTTCCACGATATTCAGTTTCCACGCTATTCAGTTTCCACGCTGTTCAGTTTCCACGTTATTCCTCAAATTCCTGATCACATTTATAAAAAAAAATATTTGGGAGGGAGAACGAGTCCGACTCCGAGTCTAATAAACCGATTCTACAACGAGTTCGGACGCAGCCAACCGTTCCCGTCCAGCCATTCCTGTCCATCCGCAGCCGTAGCCAGCCATTTCCGTTCACCCGCAGCCGCCGTTAGCAGTTCCATTACGAACAGGGGAAACATTCCACGTTATTCAGTTTCCACGTTATTCCTCAAATTCCTGATCACATTTATAAAAAAAATATATTTGGGAGGGAGAACGAGTCCGACTCCGAGTCTAATAAACCGATTCTACAACGAGTTCGGACGCAGCCAGCCTTTCCCGTCCAGGCGCCGCCAGCCATTCCCGTCGAGCCGCAGCCGCAGTCAGCCGCCGCCAGCCATTCCTGTCCAGTGGCAGCCGCAGCCAACCGTTCCCGTGCAGCCATTCCTGTCCAGCCGCAGCCAGCCATTTCCGTCCACCCGCAGCCGCCGTTAGCCGTTCCCTTACGACCATGGGAAACATTTCCACGCTGTTCAGTTTCCACGATATTCAGTTTCCACGCTATTCAGTTTCCACGTTATTCCTCAAATTCCTGATCACATTTATAAAAAAAAATATTTGGGAGGGAGAACGAGTCCGACTCCGAGTATAATAAACCGATTCTACAACGAGTTCGGACGCAGCCAACCGTTCCCGTCCAGCCATTCCTGTCCATCCGCAGCCGTAGCCAGCCATTTCCGTTCACCCGCAGCCGCCGTTAGCAGTTCCATTACGAACAGGGGAAACATTCCACGTTATTCAGTTTCCACGTTATTCCTCAAATTCCTGATCACATTTATAAAAAAAATATATTTGGGAGGGAGAACGAGTCCGACTCCGAGTCTAATAAACCGATTCTACAACGAGTTCGGACGCCGCCAGCCTTTCCCGTCCGGCCGCCGCCAGCCATTCCCGTCGATCCGCCGCCTCCGTCAACCGTTCCCGTCTGGCCGCCGCCAGCCATTCCAGTCGATCCCCAACCGCCGCCGTTCGGCCACCGCCAGCCATTCCCGTCAATCCGCTGCCTCCGTCAACCGTTCCCGTCGATCCGCCGCCTCCGTCAACCGTTCCCGTCTGGCCGCCGCCAGCCATTCCCGTCGATCCCCAACCGCCGCCGTTCGGCCACCGCCAGCCATTCCCGTCAATCCGCCGCCTCCGTCAACCGTTCCCGTCCGGCCGCCGCCAGCCATTCCCGTCGATCCGCCGCCTCCGTCAACCGTTCCCGTCTGGCCGCCGCCAGCCATTCCCGTCGATCCCCAACCGCCGCCGTTCGGCCACCGCCAGCCATTCCCGTCAATCCGCCGCCTCCGTCAACCGTTCCCGTCCGGCCGCCGCCAGCCATTCCCGTCGATCCGCCGCCTCCGTCAAGCGTTCCCGTCCGGCCGCCGCCAGCCATTCCCGTCGATCCGCCGCCTCCGTCAACCGTTCCCGTCGAGCCGCAACCGCCGCAAATCGTTCCCTTTCCATCTGCAGCCGTTGCCGTCCAGCCACGACGCTATAACTTCCGACCTCGAACTTTTCGTCCCAGATATAAACCTTAAATAAACCTCTTATGTATAAACGACCACTTCAATTTAGTTCTAATAAATTCAACGTTTCAATATGTGCAAAGTAGCCTGTTAAAATCGTTAACGGAAGAAAACTTTTCCTTTTTTCCCTAATCATCTATAAGGGGAAGACAAACTTCCACTTCCGGTCATTCGCAGATCACTTCCGCTCACTTGTAGACCAAAACTCAAGTCGTGGATTTTCCAAGTGCAACTTTACTATAATTCTTCAAATTTCATTAAGAAAATCTGCGACTTCATAAATTTTACCTCATATAGTGAATAAAGAAACGTTTTTGGCTATAACGCAATTTTCTTTGGTAAAAATGGTTCCACTCATAAACTTCATTTCTAGTCTAAAATTTACTTTTCTAAAGATAGTGTCACTCGTTCTTAGACAATTGATATAAGAATAATATTTAATTTATATTTCTTAGTTAATTAACCTATTTTTAAGAAAATTTCGTTATAGAAAATCTGACTATTTAATATAATTTATTTATTATTGTTTTAAAACTATAGTCAGGGCCGTCTTTATACTTTTGCCGCCCAAAAATTTGCCACCCTTTTATACAAAATCGTAATTCTTTTCTGTGCAATATTGAAACAACAGCCACCATTGAGCGATTACCGCCCTGGGGCTATATTCCCATTCTAGCTTAATGCATAATTAGGCCCTATTTTTATCAAATAAAAACAATTTCGAGAAAAGAGAAGAAGCAATAATAAATGTTTCACTAAATAAATCAGCAAGTGAAACTATTTGTACGATTTTGCCCAACTTGTTTAAATGGAAAACGACGCCTTTAAAATTCAGTCAGTGGCGACTTCTAACAACGACAAGGGGAAACATTTCCACGCTATTCAGTTTCCACGCTATTCAGTTTCCACGCTATTCAGTTTCCACGCTATTCAGTTTCCACGTTATTCAGTTTCCACGTTATTCAGTTTCCACGCTATTCAGTTTCCACGTTATTCAGTTTCCACGCTATTCAGTTTCCACGTTATTCAGTTTCCACGTTATTCAGTTTCCACGCTATTCAGTTTCCACGCTATTCAGTTTCCACGTTATTCAGTTTCCACGCTATTCAGTTTCCACGTTATTCAGTTTCCACGCTATTCAGTTTCCACGTTATTCAGTTTCCACGCTATTCAGTTTCCACGTTATTCAGTTTCCACGTTATTCAGTTTCCACGTTATTCAGTTTCCACGTTATTCAGTTTCCACGTTATTCAGTTTCCACGTTATTCAGTTTCCACGTTATTCAGTTTCCACGTTATTCAGTTTCCACGTTATTCAAGTTGCTGTCATTTTCCACGTTATTCAGGATGCACGTTATTCAGGATGCACGTTATTCAGTTTCCACGTTATTCAGCCTCCCCGCATTTTCGTCGCCTCTTATGGGCGTGTAAAATTATATAATCTTATGGCTAAAATAGGGCCTAATTTGGCCTATGGCGATACGGACAGTTGTATTCTGATACACGATAAGAAATTAGATTTAACTTTATCAAGCAGCTTGGGCGGACTTACGGATGAATATCCTAATGACCCCATTAAAGCTTTTACCACTATAGCCCCCAAGGGTTACTCTATCTTGTCCGAATCGGGCAAAATTTTAACCAAGATAAAAGGCGTCACTCTTACTAAAAAAATCAGACCATCTTAAACTTTGACACGATAAAGCAGTTGGCGCTCGAGAACCGCGAATTAAAATACCGAGTCGAGATTCCCTTTAACGTGAAAAGACAAAAAACCGGGCACTTGTATCTCAGACAAGCCGAAAAACTCGTGGGATTTACGTCGACGAAACGTATATTTTTCAAAGACGGTACTTCTATTCCCTACGGATATTCATGTCTCTCACTCGCCTAAAATTTCAAACCCCCTGTACCTTTCTTTTGGCTGGCCCCAGTAAGTCGGGAAAAAGTCACTGGACGTTTAATCTCTTGAAAAATAAAAATTTAATGTTCGACAATCCACCCCAAAAAATTTTATATTGCTACAATCTTTGGAACGATCAATTTGACGAATTAAAAACCCTCGCCCCCGAAATTGAATTCCATAAAGGTCTCTTTAGTGAAAAACCCGAAGATTTGTTTGACAAAAGACAAAACCTCTTGGTGCTAGATGACCTTTCGAGCGAGTGCTTAGACAACGCGCTGGTATCTGAACTTTTTCGCGTGTGTTCGCATCATCTGAATCTGAGTATTGTATTCTTATGCCAGACGTCTTTGGTCAGGGCAGATTTTCGCGCGACATTTCGCTTAACGCCTCATTTACCCCTGTAGCACAATGCCTCCGAAAACGAGTCGGTTAGGGGTCGAACAGTCGTTTTGGAGTCGCAGTCGGCATTTCGACTCTTAGCCGACGATATGATTTTTTTTGAAAAATGTAGTCGAGATTGCGACTATTAAAAGTACTACGAAACAGAATAATGATTAGAGTCGGAAAATTAACGATTATTTAATTTTTAGAAAGATTCCGAAATTAAGTCGGCAAAACCGACTGTTTCAAATTGTTCAAGAAATGCAGTCGGCCTTGAGTCGGTTACGTAGTTTATGACGTCCGTTTTTTTATATAGTACAACTTCCAATATACTAGTGATTCGACTATCCATTTTTTAGCCATCAAAAATACCCATTTAAATTTTCCCGGGAATCATGCAGAGTCATCTAAATAAAATATTTTGAACGATAGTCTTAAATGCATTTAACTTCATATGAAACTTAAAAAATGTGTTAAGTATTTATGATAATAATAATAATTTCTTTTTATTTAAACCGTTTAAATTTAAAAAAAATTGCGACAACCATGCCACCTACAGTGACGCTAAGTCATGATTTTTATCGTAACCAAAAACAGAAGTGCATGTTCGGATCGGCGGATGGGATTCATTTTGGTTAGTGTTTGATAATTTATTGTGGTTTGTCGTATATAAAGTAGAATTCTTAAAGTTTCCGTGATTTTAGTTGTCATAAACCGCTACCTAGCCGGAAGGAAACTTGAAAGGAAGAAAAAGAAGGGTAATTTTTATTAAAATTATAAAATTTAAGTAGTTCTACGTTAGCTAAGGCTTAGTTATGGCGGGAAAGCGAAAGGCTTACAAGGCTATAGATGACATTTTCTCTAGACAAAAAAGAAGAATAACAAATGAGTTTATCAATAATGCTTTGCAGGATAATATTGCGGTTGGAACGAATGCTAATGAGTGTCAAGCTGGCCCTTGCCAGTTCCATGACAGTGATAGACAAAATGGACCGAGACGGATGAAGAGCGGAGAGACTTTAAAAAAACTGTTTAATATATTTGTTTGATACTCACTAGTCATACTGTTCAAAAAACCTTAAGATTTTTTCAATGTATATCTGATAAATTAATCAGAAATAATCTTTCAACATATTTTTATAACAAGTTGTAAACACAATCATACCTTGTGTAATTGTGATAATGTTTTAGTTAATTGTAAAAATGAGTATAAAAATGGGAAACAAGTTATAATTTATATTCGATTTGTCACCCAAAAATATTGACTTAGATATATCAATAATTTACCAAAGGTATATATTTCTACAATTTAAAATAAATCAAAGTGAATTATTTCTTCTCAGCTTACCCTATTTTAGGGCTTAAACCAGGTAGTCTGGAAAAAAACTGTCAACTTTGGAAAATTGCAGAAATGTTTGGTAACTGTTTCCAGACTTCACTACCTGAAGTTTCAGATAAATAAATACTTCAAATCGAGTATAATTAAATTTTGGTCAAAACATTTTATTACAAAAATAAACAACTTTTTAGTATAAAAATTCTGTATCATTCATGAATTGGTATTGGAGAAGAGGAGGGAAAGTTATAATGACCGACTCTGAATAGGCCAACAAAAAGGTGTCGGTTAAAAGGACTATTTTTAGGTAATTAACTAGACATAAGGATGTCGGTAGGCCACACTTTCGGCGGTCGGCAAAAAGCACACTATAAACAGTCGGCCGACTGCAATTCAGGTAGGACATTTCGACTGTTTTTCCAGGAGACTCCCGACCTTGAATCGGAGTTGACAGCTCGACACTTAACCGACTATGCGACTCTGCCTAGTCGACGTCGGCCCGACTGTTTTGTGCTACAGGGGTATAGTCCTGTTCCGAAGCCCCCGTGATCCATCACAAATAAAACATTTAAGTCGTCAGATTTTTCCGCATAACCCTAATTTTCTGAGCAACGTTTATAATTACGTAACGTCGGATAAGCCCTATTCTAACGTGGTTGTTGACCTGCAACAAAAAACTCCCGAATTTCTAAAAGTTAGAACGCAATGCCTCATGGAAGAAGGACCGATGCTAGTATTTACCGAAAATTAATTTTTTATTTTATGTATTTATCATTTTTGGTAGAGGAAAATGTATATTATTGTAATAATCAGAATATATAACAAAGTGTTTATTCGAATTTTACGTCATTCTGTAAAATGCCATTGCCCAGGTCAATTATAGAAAGCCGCCCGTATCTAACTTTATTGAAAAAGGCTTCCCCAAATCAAAGACGATTTTTACTTAAGAACGCCACGCGAGATCAGGTTGGCTCAATCGCGAATATCTGTCATAATATTTGCCGCAGAGCTTTACCCGTTGGCGAGAATAAACGACGGCAATTACAACGATATAAAAAATCTATTAGAAAACTAGGTCAAAGAGATCTCAGTGATCGTTATCGACGAAGAATTCTAGTCTCGCAAACGGGTGGTTTTTGGGGAGCGATTCTCGATTCGCTCATCCCGCCAATCTTGGGTCGTATAATTAATCCGGCGCGATGAAGAAATTTGTCTTGCTACCCGCGGATAGCTATTTATCCGATACCGAAAAATTGCTAAATTTAATACAAGAACACATGTATAGTATTCTTAACAAATCCGTTCGAGACGGTAGTGAAGAAGAAAAACTACGAGAATATCTGGCAATGTTGGCGCAGTATCTCAGAATTAAAGACTACGACGGCGCTCCAGCCGTTCAAATAAAACTGCCCCCTTTACCTCCTTCTTCGAGTACGTTAGCGCCGATACAGTTAGCACACGGTGCGATCTACCAGCCTCCCGCTGTACCTAACGTTTCATTCGGTAACCCGCCGCTCGCCTCGCCAAGTGTTTTTTCGCCTCCCCAAACGCCAAATCAGCTCCATCAACTATTCGCCGCGCCGCCCGTACAACAGGTGCAAAGAGCCGTACAGCAACCTCTCCGCCAACTGGAAATGGCTATTAACAGCCCCCTCCCAGCATCACCGATAAATCCTGGAATTTCTACACCTTGGCAGAGTGTCTCCGGCATTTCTGGGTTGGACGAAAGTCAATCGCCCGATTACGCCCATAAAACTTTAATTGCCGCCCCACCGCATCTCGTGACGTCACGAAATATTCCATTCAAGCCTGACTTTGCGAGTACTCCAGGCTACCAAAAGGGGAAATGGAGGAAAGGCGCTAGCAACGTTTTCACTTCGCCCGCTCGAGCTGAGCTACGTAAATCTCGAAGCGAAACGAGTCTCGATGAATATAGCACGCCAACTTTCAAAGACAGCAGTTACAAGCCCTCGGAATCCACCCTTCGTAATACGACCGAACCTGTTTCCTTGCTTTTCGTAGGACCGCTCTTGACAAGAAAGGAATTGCCAACCCGCCAAGGTCGCAAAGAAAGACGCCGGGCGTATTCTAAAGATCGTGAAATTAATGATTGGGAAATTAATGAATGGGAAAATTAATGTTTTTTTGTAAAACCATGTTTATTAAACACTATTGATTACAAAATCTGTTTTCGTGATTAAATAAATGTACACACAATGCCAATAGCGAAATTACTTGGTTCATATATATTTCATTATTATACATTTTTAAAATTTTCTTAAAGCTTAATCCAGCAGACCTATTTAACAGAAACGAAGCAACGTGCAAACCGCAAGTTTCTTGGTTCATATCTTGAATTATATTTTTATTATAAAACCATTTCTGAGCTAAATGATCCAATTTAAAACCGTAGACATCAAAATGTTGACCTAAAGAACAAAAAAAATCTCCCACGCGTTGTCCTTTCTTATTTTTAGCACTGACGAAGATTCCTATCCAATGGCTTCCCGGCATGAATGAGTCTTGTACATTGGCCACCAAACAAAAGGGCTTTTTTTCGGACAATCTCGAGGTAAAGTATCTTTGGAAAATGTGCCCAGAAAAAAAGGTTTGGTACTCGGGTCGCATTTTAAAAAGGCGTCCAATTGAAAAGTATTCATGGCAAAACCCTTTGAATTTCTTCGGGGTAAAATGACCCCAATATTTTCTCGTTATTCTTGTCTTTGATAAGGTAGAGTGGGCGCGGTTTATTTATCACCTTCGATATGGTGAAAACCTCTTTACTCCAATATCCTTTAAATCCCTTACGAAATACTTTGCTGGTTTTTGATATGCGCACGTGATCGCCAATCTTGAATTTCGGTTCCTCTCGTTTCGCTTTCTTTCCAAATAGTTTTTGCCAAACAAGATGCTCATTGGCTAAGGTTACTTCGCTAGGTCTAAATCCCGTCGTGCGATGAACGCTGTCGTTATAGGACTTTACAATTTTTGGTAGTTCATTTATAAATTTTTTTCCTTTACTTTTGGTAAGAAATCTGTAAATTTTATTTTTAAGCGTCCTATTCACTCTCTCGCATACGCTGCTTTTTTATCGCCGTAACAAACGAAATGCTTAATCCCCTGGTCCTTGAAATAGCGTTGCACGGTACGATTTAAAAATTCAGAGCCTTGATTAGTATTAATTTTCAAGGGCTTACGTTGTTTGTGGATTTTTTTGAAAGCCGCTAATATATCGCTCGCTCTCTTGTTTTTCACGGGAATAGCGAATAAATATCGGGACAGAATATCGATATTAGTACGAATATAATTAAATTTATTAATATTTTTTAATTCGTTTAACTCGATTAAATCAGCCTGGTGTTCTTCGTTCAAGCTCGTGACATAAGTCCTATTTCTAGGAAAATTAAATTTTCTATCTTTGTGCAACGTATAGGCGTCTTGGGTCAGCGCCCAATCTTTAATTTTATTCTTGGAAATAGAGGGTAACTGTTCGGATAAACGTTTTAGTCCTCCCAGACTTCCGGGATTTTCTGGGTCAAAATAAATAGATTCTATATTCATGTCTTGACAGTACAAAGTGTGCTACATTATTAAATGAAAGACCAGCAAAGTTTACATTTTTATACATTTTAATGGAAATTTTTAATACATTCATTTTGCATGATATTATGATATAAATTTTCTACCCCCAGTTTATAGTCGGGAAAGTTGACGTAAAATGCCTTAATTACTTTGTCATAGTTCATAAGGGGTATCGCCATCTTGACACTTTTTTCGAGTCTTTCGCAGAAATGTGACGCGATCGGTTTGCAACTAATGTGATGGGCCAATTGATTATGGCAGGGCAGGTTTGGAAATGCCTCGGTTAACGTAAATAATACACTTTTTAATTCGTCTAAAATAGACATTTTCATTCCTTCAAAAGCGTCTTTTCGGTCAGTTATTTCTTTATCGAGACTCGTACGGATAATCTTCAAACGGTCCCAGGCTTCTTTATCGAGGGCAACCCCGTTGGCGGAGGAATACACAACGTCGTAATTTGAATTAGACCCGCGAATATAGCCGCGAATATCAATAATTCTTCCACGCTGACAGAAGAATCCTTCCAACTTGACATTGTCCGACAACCAGCTATGAAAACGTATAGCTTCTGTAGTGGTTTTGAAAAATCTTTCAATTTCTTGTTCATAGTTCCAGAGATTCTTCCACACTTTTACGCTAAAATTGACATATTTTCTATGTCCTTGACGGTTTATTAAAATTTCAGGCTCCGCGAGATTCGCCGATAAAAAAATGTCGAGTTGGTTGGAGAGAAAATGGGGGCGTGTCATTCTCAAACAAAAGCTCGCGTCGAACTAATCGAATAGAAAACAGGGTGGCTCATTTTATTCGATACTATATATCACCTTTCTGTCCCGGGTAATTAAAATCTCGTTATCAAATTCAAAGTACATTATACACACGACATTAGTCGGTAGGGGGTCTTTCAATTGAACATCTAAACGTAGAGACCCCTGTCGAGGAATACTCGTATGATCAGCCGAAGCATTCTGGTCTGGCGACATATCGAAAGTAAAGATCGTGTACCCCTCCTTAAAATTCGCAAAATTTAGATAATTACCCCTATCTTCGGAAGCTATGCCCATTGACTCGAATAAAGACTGAAAAGGTAAACAGTAATTTGAATTTGCATAATCCATTTGAAAGCCGTCAGGAGGGTATCTATCCGGTCCGACTGACAAAGATAAGTCGGTGATATTTAAATGCTCAAATTTCAAGCTATTTGTGGTCAATGACCCGTTGAAAGCTTCTTCTTTGACAAAAACTACAACTGCCCTTTTTGGTATTCTCCAGAGTATTACGTTATCGCGATTTATGTTTTTCAGACCCTGAGCGATAGAAAAACTTTTCATAATTGTTTGCGTAATGGGATAAATCGCTGGTATTTCGCTTTCTAGCATCCTAGCGTGGGCTAAACTTATCTGCGGAGCCACCTTGACTTTAGTAACGTATAAATACGCCTGTTCTAAAATTAGCTTATAATCTTTTCCCTGCTCTAAAGCTATTATACAAGTTAAACGAGGGCTTCTTAAGGCCTTTTCACACGAGCCAACTTTTTGACCCAACTAGATGAGTCAACTTGAGTTGAGTCAACTAGTTGGTTCGTGTGAATAAAAGTTCGATGAGTTGATCCACCAAAAAAGTACGCGAGTAAAAAATGGATCACTGATCCATTTTTGCTGACTCAGCATTTTGATTTGAAAAGTTGGCTCGTGTGAAAAGGCCTTAACTAAGCGGAATCTTACGGGTAGTTGATTGACAATAAACTTATTCATGTGACAAATATCGAGGGGTAAATGGCCCATTAACTCAAACGTGGTCGATTCTTTCGTTCGCGCGCATCTCTTCAGCATTCCGTTACGATCATTGTTAAAAGCAGGTTCCCACATGTCTTGCGGGTTACAGGTTAAATTCATATAATACATTCCATTCTCCAGTTGCGTTTTCTTAGCGTCTTCACCAAAATTCAGCAATTTCGCAAGTGCGCGTTATACGCCGAAAGATTATTTGTAGATTGTACAGACGTGTCGCCCAAATACGCGTCGATTTACGAAAAAAGAGTTCCAATAAGATTATTCGTGACCCCGACTTTCACTTCAGTGGCTGGTACGTCTGTACCATCGAAATGCACGAGTTTCATTTTTAGTTTGAGCATAGTTTTGGATAAATCAATGTATAAGTCATCAGATGCCGGAATAAAAAATTCGAGAGGGCCATTGTCGGTTAAGTTATTCGTGGGTAGATATCGTATTTCGGTTGTAGCTAATATGTTGGTATTTAACACGGGTCGTTCGAACAAGTCTAACGAACTTAGCATGCCTTCTCGAAGCGCCATTGTTTCTTATCCCAAAAAATCGTCTTTCGTCCTTGATTTTTTCGTTTTCTTTTTCCGTTGTCTAGGAGGCGCGCGTCTCTTACGAGTTCCACTGCCTGACTGGGGCTTACTCATTCTGTCAGCGGCGTTATGTAACAAATTGCTTCCGGCTAATCGTAAATTGTTGCGGATAGCCAATTGCGGATCTACACCGGATTCCAAATCACCGAACATACGCTTTCCGAGACCTAGCGCTTCGCTGCGTAAAGGTATTACCATCGGTGTAATATATCTCATTAATTTCTTAAATATTCCACCCAAACCACGCCCTCTCTGGTAAACGGGGCCGGCAAACACTCGTCCCCCATATTGAGACTTAAAGTAACGGAAATAACTGTCACTCTCTGACATCTTTCTTGAAATGAAGTCGAACGACCGTCTTCCCCGCGTTAAATATCAAATTTTCTCCAAAATCAGTTTTTAAGTCTATCTCGATCAACTCTAGCTCTCTTGCTTTAACCGGGTAATAGTCTATTTTGTCGTATATAATAGAATTATTACTAGGCTGATCATTGCTCGCTAACGGTATAATTTTCATGAGAGGAGCGAAAGTATCTCCGGTATACTGGGGTATATTAAATTCGAATATAGATAAAGCGTACTCGCGCCTCTGGATAAATCGGCCGGATAAGTACTGTCGTGACCAACCAGGTCAAAATCGAAATCCGTAAATCCTAATAATTCGCCTAAGCCTTTCTTACTCGATTTGAAGAAAATAGTCACAGCCCCGTGATCAGCTCCTACATGGATTGTGCCATTGGGGTTTATACCGAAATGAACAAGGTTTCTCACGTGATCAGGGATAGTGTTTGACATGGCGTCTAATATTGCTTGAATACTTAAATAAGTTCCAATCGGAATATTACAGTCAACTTCTACGTTGCGTGTAAAAGTCATATCGCGTAGATGATTTTCTTTGATTTCAATTTAATTTAGATGATTTAAAATTATGCTCCTCGTATAGGGGGTTACCGGTTTTGACGGCTGATATACCCCCGATTGATATCCCGTGTCATCCTTGCTCTCGAAACATAACAGTTCTTTCAAAGGTCCGTCAGGAATAAATAACTCGAAATTGGTCTTCTTTTTCTTGGTCGGGTCGGCCGGATTATGTATTATCGGATCGTAAATCCAATAAAGTCCATCGGGTTTTTCCCAGATTTTGAACGAAATGTAGGCGTCCAGTCCATTTTCCCTTATTCCTTCGTTAATAGCGCATACAACTTTTTTAACCAGACTATATTTGATGACAAATCCGGCAGTGTCTTTTTCGGCTTCCAATTTAGCGACTTTTAATGAGATTTTATAAATGTAAGGTCGTTTTTTATAATAGTCAGGCGCCACCGTTTTTAATTGAAAATTATTAGTTTTATCCGTGATATTTTCCCAGTTGGGAGGCAAAATTACTTCCGACACGCCAACAACAAATTTGTCCGGTAGTGTTATAGAACGACCCAAGTTTACTTTAAAGTTTGACTGAGTATTCGCCGGATAGAGGTCGCTAGAGGCGTTACTCGGTAGAGTTACGTAAAAGTCGTCCATTTTTATAAAAAGAATGACGGTCTCTTATTTGGAGGGGATTCGAACTCGTGACTATTTTAATTTGCTATTTACAAAGTTGTTCGTCCTACCAAGTAAGCTACCGTCATCCCTACTCGAGATTCGTTTCGTTTCCTACAGATTCTCCTTTCATGAAAGGGCAAAGCGGTATCTTTTACAAGTGTCGAATGAGGGCTACGCTTTTCTAATCGGTTATGACTAGCGGACAGAAGGCGCACTTGACCAATACACTGTCTGGTAACGAATAAAACCCTTGCGCGGCCAAGTCTGATTTATGTACACCTGGTACCTTCCAATTAACGAAACTCATTAATCGTTTTTTTTTTCGAAAGAAATTTTAAAGGAATATCGTGGCTATTTAACGCAGCCATTTTTCTTTCGAAATTTACGTATACAACGAAATCGTCCCGAATAAAAATCTAGAGTTTCCTCTAACAGCGTACTGGGTAACCTAGCAACGGCGCATTCCTCGATAAACACCTGCTCAATCAATCAAACCTGTCACCACTTTAACAATGGAAAACGGGGACCGAGTATAACCAACCTGGGAATTCCTTTAAAGGAGTACTGACCCCTTTTCGCGCCAAAACACCAACCAATCAGCGCCATTTTGAACAATTTCGCGCCAGCCAATCAGCGCGCAGTATCCGCGTCGCGTAGTTACCACGTGGTCCCCGCGCCAGCCAATCAGCGCGCGCCACTCTGCGGAGGTCAATGACCCCGGGGAAAATGTCGACCCCCCGCGCCACCTGCCGGAAGGGGGAAGGAAGCGGGGAATTCCGGTGCCGACCCCTTTCTACCTGTACATTGAAAAGTGCCAACGATGGGGGCACATCCTACTGAAACAGACCACAGCCCACTCTTAGGCATTGTCAAGAAGCTTATTCATCTTTTATACCCCCGGCTTCAGCGCTTACTGATGAGATTATTTCGCTACCAACTTGAACTAGTTAATGTTCCTGGATCTCAATTGCATACAGCAGACATTTTTAAGAGGGCGCCACAACTGCACACCCTTATAAATACGGAGCTTTTGGATGGCCCCTATACTGCCGTATATGCCCCTACAACAAGCACAATATAAACAAGCCATTGCTAATGATGTTGTTCTCCAGCAAATCATCAATTACAGTCAATCTGGTTGGCCCCGTATCCTCAAACAGGTAGGTCCCGACTTACGCCCATACTAGCCTCACCAGGATGAACTACATGTCTTGGACGACTTAGTCTATCGTGGGTCAACTTTGGTTGTCCCCAAGTCCTTACAATTGGAAACGCTCAAAATAATCCATGGATCACACCAAGGTATCAATGCATGTCTAGCTAAGGCAAAGCTCAATTTTTTTTGGTCTCGTATGACTGGTGATTTGACCCAATACATACAAGCTTGTCGTCAAAAATAATCCAATCCCAATGCACCCCCACATGATACCGAAATTGCCTTGGGAAACTGCCGGGACAGATCTCTTTCATGTTAATTCACAAAACTTCATCCTTCTAGTGGATTATTACTACAAATTTGTGGAAGCTCAAGAACTTACTAACACCACAACTCAGAACGTTAGAAACTTTTTACTACCACAATTTGCTCGGCATGGACCTCATCAACGGCTTATCTCTGATAATTTCAGTCCTTTTAACTCTGCTGGTTTCAAACACTTTTTACAACAATGGGGCGTCACTCACATCACCTCCTCTCCTCACTACCCCCAATCTAATGGGATGACGGAACGTACTATACAGACCATCAAAAATGCCCTGATCAAGGCTTAACGAGATGGAAAGGATCTATCTTATGGAATATAGGTCCACTCCGAAAGGTTTATTACCATCACTTGCGGAAATGTGTATGGGACGTCGGATACGGACACCCCTTACCACACACAGGGTGACATTACAACCGAGGTACCCCACCAAAACGGATCTCCAAACATTACACCACCAACAACAAGCAATGGTTACTCGTCACAACGAAAAATATTCTAATTATCTTCCTGCTATTTACCCTGGACAACCTATCCTTTATCTTGAAGGACCTTGAAATTGGCTACCTGCGACTGTCCTATCTTCTGGACCTGAACCACGTTCGTACGTTATTCGTACAGCTCGTGGCCAAATATTTAGACGGTCTAGGATTCATCTAAAAATGATCAAATCCTTTGATGTAACCCCATTGTTGCCCCCAACATCCGTTATACCCGTACCACCTCCCCTTAACTCCGCTACCACTGAAACAAATACATTTGTATCTCTTAATCTTTCTTTGTAATCCTAAATAAATATTTTGACGTTACTTTCTAGTTGTTCCTACAAGTTAACATGGAAAAGTCAATAGTAATCGAGCTATAAGCGAGTCCTTCCATCTAGGTAGTCGTAGCTTTGATAAAGTATCTCTTAAAGGGCGATGTTGTAGTAACCTTGATTCCTCTGCATCACCAGACTTCGGTAATTGCCTCCACGCAATTAATTTTCATACTTTTCTTGGTGTTGGGAAGAAATGCTGTCACTAACGACGGACGAGAGGTATCCCCTACGTTGGCACATTTGTCCGCTATCTCGTTGCCAGCAGTGGAGAGCATACAGTGCTCTGAGGTGGTTATATTGCGCAAAAGTTACCACCTGATTGATAGCATAAAATTCATCCGTGCTTATGGGGTGGACTGGGCCCACTATAAATGTCCTCTCTACCCCCTGAGCAGGAATGCAAAAACCTGCCCCAACAACACTATGATCTTCCCGGATTGAGCCGTCAGTGTAGATGACGGTTTCTGTACTAGTAATTTTTTCCAGCTGAAAGTACAAAATTTGACGAAGTTCTATATCCAATCCTTCCTTCTTCGGCCCTGTTAGCCAGTCGTTGTTAACCTTGGCACATACGGAACTTCACGAAGGAGGATATATATTTTATACCTCACCCCTATTGAAATACCAGTCGCGATTGTGAGACTCTAGTTTTTTTCTTTTCAGTATTTGAGAATGGGAGACGTTTTGTGTGACGTCCATTTGGTTTCAAGAGTTTTTAGGGTTGTTATACTGGTTGGTATCTGTTTCCTGTAGAACTCAGGCGCATCGTAATTCAATTCAATTTTATTAATCAATCGTGTAACGCTTTACATTTGGTACGAGGGCTAAGTCCCTCTTTCGAGGTATACGTATTTAATGAAAAAACAATAACCAGCTTATTAAAATATAGTTAAAATATACAAAGAAAATCAAAATATAAATAGAATGAAATATAAATAAGCCACCGCCAGTGTTAGGAATTGGATACCCAACTGATCGCGTCTATGAGACAGTGACATAATTAGCGCCTCAGCTTTCATGAGTTGAATACTGATAGACTTAGATACTCGAAGAATCGCCCTCAACGAGGCATTTTGAACCCTGTCTAGCTTCTCTAGATGTGTTTTAGCCGCCGTTTCATAGAGTAAGCACGAATAGTCAATACGGGAGCTAGTGAGGTGAGTGTAGAGAGCTTTCAAGGCGGGCATAGAGGCTTCCCAAAATGTGGAAGAAGCCACTCTGAGTAGGTTCAGACTCTTCATAGATAATCTATATCCATGTCAACGCTTTGTATATTGCGACTCCCAGGTAGACGCATGTTTCAACTCGCTCTAAGGGCGAAAGACGAAAATAGAAATTTATATATCCCTCATGGTCTGGGTTCCTTTTGGAAATAATCACCAAATATTTATATTTTGTTGGTTGAAAGATCTTTTGACGGTTTTCAACATGATGTTAGAGATCTCGTCGATTCCTGGAGCCGTATTCTTAAGGCTTTTAATGACCTGCTCTAGTTCAGTCGACGCAAACCTATCGTTATATGGTTCCATGGTGTACATTATGGATGTCTCCGTATCAGGTGGGAAGTGCCTGGTGGGCGGAAGAGGAGTTTGCTTCTGTAGTCGAGTAACGCTCATCTCCGCCACCTTTTCTGGCTGGCTAACTATCACATTATCTTGAATCAATGTAATAGCTGTTCTGGCTATAGAGCCTGTGCTGTACCATTTAACTTTGTTCCACACTTGTATCAGAGAGGAGTGTCCGTTCAACATCTCACTATATACTTAATCAACTTTTCTTCTTAAGGTTTTTGTGTATCGCCGGAATTCGGCGGCTGCTTTGTGAAAATGTTAATAGTCAGTCCTCCATTTGGGGTCGATCAAGTTGGCCCCCTTTTTTGAATTCCCAGAAAATTAATCTATCAGTTTTATGCACCCACAATGCGACAAAATGCGACAACAAGAAAAAGAGATGCGACTTAACCATTATCGAGATATAATTAAAATTAAAAGGGGGGCTAAATTAACGTCAGCCCCCATAATTTCGTTATTCAACTAGGATACAATATCATAGCCACTGCAGGTCAATGCGAAGAAATGCGACAGATATAATTTTGAATGCGAAAATATAGTTTCTGAGAAAATTAATACAGAAAGTGGGGGGGCTAACTTAACAGTATAACCCCCATATTAATTCATAATTTGAATTAACCTTAATATAAAGAGACGTCAATGCGAATTAATGCGAAACTATTTTTAACGAATGCGACAAATTAGGTTTTGAGATAATAGACAAACGAAAAAAGGGGGCTTATTTAATGGCAGCCCCCGAAATATGAAAAAATAAGTTATAAAAAAAATAAATTACGTCGTTAACGTGGATCAATGCGACAACCATTTTTCCAAATGCGACATCAATAAAAATAGTTCTTCGTAACCAGATTTGAATGTGACCAGTAATAGATAAAATTAAATGGGGGATAGTTTAATGGCAGCACCCAAATTTTAAATATATAATTTGTAAAAAATACATTACGTCATTTACGCGGACCAATGCGACATCAATAGAAATAGTTCTTCCTAACCAGATTATCATGTGACCAATAATAGATAAAAAAGGGGGCTAATTTAATGGCAGCCCCCAAAATATAAAAAAGTTGAAAGAAAAATTACATTACGTCCTTAACGCCAACCAATGCGACAATCATTTTTCCAAATGCGACATCAATTGAAATAGTTCTTCCTAACCAGATTGGAATATGACCAATAATAGATAAAAAAGGGGGGCTAGTTTAATGGCAGCCCCCAAAATATAATAAAGAAGTTTAAAAAAAATAACTTTGGTGTTTAACGCTAATTAACGCGACAATCGTTTTTTCAAATGCGACATCAATAGAAAGAGTATTTCTTAACCAGAAATTTTTCTATCAGAATTAGAAAAAAAACCAATGTAGACGCAATCAAAATAATGCAACACTATTTTTAACGAATGCAACTAATAAGGTAAAGTAACAAGTCGGCCCAGGTCGTAATATTAGTTCCACATCAGTGTATTCGAATGGGCAAAGCCATACACCCTTAGTAGACACAGGTAGGCAAACTAATACAAAGCTTTTGAGGCTTTGTGATTTCTTATCGTTGGATATATAAATTGCCACCCTAAGTGAAAGGGTGGATGCCGCCCACCATCAGGAGACCCGGGTGGGCAAACTAATATAAAAACTGCTGAGCCCATGTGATTTCTTATAGTTAGATATACTATTTACCATCCTATGTTAAAGAGAGGCCACCGCCCACCCTCAGGATACATGGGTGGGCAAATCAATTCATAAGCTGTTGAGGTCATTTATTGACTTAACTTGCAAGGTAATTTGACAAAAAGCTATATTTTAAATTTCGATCTATTTGTGGTAGAGCTATAAACGGGTAGTCTTTACGTGAACTTGTTAGTTAATATACCTAAGTTTTGCGAATGGTATACGGCAAAGATTATCGTAATAAAAATTTACCTTCATAGGTATAAAACTACATATGCCCCTAGTTTTTGGATGAGTATGGAAGTTCAATAATTAATAATGGCGGTACGTAAGTGTGTGAAGGGAAATAGAGTCTTCAATGCTTTAACTTTTTAAGCGTACGCGTGTTCTTAATAATATAATACCTTCTCCCGATAGTGACTTCAATTTATAATTGTTTCTCTATGGTTCTATTGCTTTTATTACCCAAAAGGAAGTTCGTCAGTGTGGATTGAACTCGTAGTTTATCTTGAACCTTTTGTTTGGTGTAACGAGTGATGATTTTTAAGCGTACGCGTGTTCTTAATAATATAATACCTTCTCCCGATAGTGACTTCAATTTATAATTGTTTCTCTATGGTTCTATTGCTTTTATTACCCAAAAGGAAGTTCGTCAGTGTGGATTGAACTCGTAGTTTGTCTTGAACCTTTTGTTTGGTGTAACGAGTGATGAAGTTTTTTAATGTCTCTTGTTGATTGATTTAAATAAGAAAATAAGTATCTCATTGGGGGGGCTTTTAGAGCATTTATAAGTACATATGGGCATTTAAAATTTTCGAGCTCGTTTATTGGAGTACTCACTTTCGAGCGAGGCATCTTAAGCGAGCGTGCCCACCTACCACTGCTCACCACCCGAACATTTAAAATTTCCAAGCTCGTTTATTCGAGTACTCACTTTCGAGCGAGGCATCTTAAGCGAGTGTGCCCACGTACCGCTGCTCACCACCCGACGCGAAGTTTGAGGTTCACTTGACCTTAAATTCCGCAAATATACGAAAAATAAGGCGTAAAAACGGACGAGAATTTCGACAACTTAACTAGCCAACTCCCCCCGCGTCGCTAAAACTGACGAGAATACAGTAGAAGTTCCGAACAAATTTTGGTAAGCTTCCAGTGGCCGAGAGCGTAAAGGCGTCTATAATCGGAGCTTTTGACTGTGAGTTCGAATCCCGGTTTCGCTAAAACTGCAAATTATTTTCGCAGCGCCATCTGCCTTGTCGTTGCTTTCCACACCAAACAAACAAACAAATAAACAAACAAACAAACACACACACAACACTTAACGACAATCCTTCCATAGCAATAGTCCCACTTCGATATATATATATATATATATCGATGTGGAACTAAAAAGGGGGGCTAATTTATTGGTATCCTCAAAAAATTGAAAAATATATTAAATTATGTCTTTAACGCGGACCAATGCGACAACACCTTTATTAATTGCGACAACATATAATACCTGCGAAACTAACCACTAAATGCACTCCATTTGAGTTTTAGAAGCGATAGTTTTATTCAAGAAAACTGATAGCACCGATTTCATATGATTACGAATCTTCTCGATTCGAAAGCGACATCTGGGTGACTCCTTGCGACATCATTTTAATAAATGTGACCGTATTTTAAATGAATGGGACATCATTTAAGTGAATGCGACATCAATATAAAAATTTAACATCAATATAAATAAATGTTACATAAATATAAATGAATGTAACATCAATATAAATAAATGTTACATCAAAATAAATGAATGAAACATCAATATAAATGAATGCGACATCAATATAAACGAATGCGACATCAATATAAACGAATGCGACATCTATATAAACGAAGGTAACATTTATGTACACGAATGCGACATCAAAATAAACGAATGCGACCCTATTTTAAATGAATGCGACCTTATTTAAAATTAATGCGACATCCTTTTAATGCGAAACCATAAAATGAATACGACATCCTTTTAATGCGATATCAATATAAATTAATGCGACATAAATATAAATGAATGCGATATCAATATAAATTAATGCGACATCAATATAAAAATGTAACATCAATATAAATAAATGTTACATGACAATCTGGTTAGGAAGAACTATTTCTATTGATATTTTTAAATTTTTAATATTCTGAGGCTACCAATAAATTAGCTTTTTACTTTACCTAATTTGTTGCATTCGTTAAAAATAGTGTTGCATTAATTTGATTGACTTCTCCTTAGATTGTTTTTTTTTCTAATTGTAATAAAAAAATTATGGTTGAGAAATACTCTTTCTATTGATGTCGCATTTGAAAAACGATTGTCGCGTTAATTAGCGTTAAACACGCAAATTATTTTTTTAAACTTCTTTATTATATTTTGGGGGCTGCCATTAAACTAGCCCCCTTTTTTATCTATTATTGGTCATATTCCAATCTGGTTAGGAAGAACTATTTCAATTGATGTCGCATTTGGAAAAATGATTGTCGCATTGGTTGGAGTTAAGGACGTAATGTAATTTTTCTTTCAACTTTTTTATATTTTGGGGGCTGCCATTAAATTAGCCCCCTTTTTATCTATTATTGGTCACATGACAATCTGGTTAGGAAGAACTATTTCTATTGATATTTTTCAATTTTTAATATTCTGAGGCTACCAATAAATTAGCTTTTTACTTTACCTAATTTGTTGCATTCGTTAAAAATAGTGTTGCATTAATTTGATTGACTTCTCCTTAGATGGTTTTTTTCTAATTCTGATAAAAAAATTATGGTTAAAAAATACTCTTTCTATTGATGTCGCATTTGAAAAACGATTGTCGCGTTAATTAGCGGTAAACACGCAAATTATTTTTTTAAACTTCTTTATTATATTTTGGGGGCTGCCTTTTTTATCTATTATTTTTCTCATAACAATCTGGTTAGGAAGAACTATTTCTATTGATGTTGCATTTGAAGAAATGATTGTCCCATTGGTCCGCGTTAACGACGTAATTTTTTTTCAAATTATATATTTAAAAATTGGGTGCTGCCATTAAATTAGCCCCCATTTAATTTTATCTATTACTGGTCACATTCCAATCTGGTTACGAAGTACTATTGTTATTGATGTCGCATTTGGAAAAATGGTTGTCGCATTGGTTAACGACGTAATTTAATTTTTTTATAACTAATTTTTTTATATTTCGGTGGCTGCCATAAAATATTTTCGTTTGTCTATTATCTCATAACCTAATTTGTCGCATTCGTTAAAATAGTGTCGCATTAATTCGCATTGACGTCTCTTTATATTAAGGTTATTTACAATTATGAATTACTATGGGGGTTTACTGTTAAAATAGCTCCCCCCCCCCCCCACTTTCTCTTTTAATTTTCTCATCAACCTTTTTTTTCGCTATCAAAATTATATCTGTCGCATTTCTTCGCATTGACATGTAGTGGCTATGATAATCTATCCTGGTTGAATAACGAAATTATGGGAGCAGACGTTAATTTAGCCCCCCTTTTAATTTTAATTATATCTCGATAATGGTTAAGTCGCATCTCTTTTTCTTGTTGTCGCATTTTGTCGCATTGTGGGTGCATAAAATTGATAGAGAAACTTTCTGGGAAATCAAAAAAGGGGCGCCAACTTAATCGACCCCTCTATTTGCCCTCTTCACAGGGCTTTCCTACTCTTAAAAAATCAAAACACGGACCTAAAATCAAACAAGTGCAAAATAACTGGTTGCAAATATTTTACTACTTTAGAGAAAGTTTTCACACCTAGTCAAATTAAATCCTTATTTGAAAAAAATTAGATGGGAATTGAGGATATTTCAAATGCATTTACGGTTAGATATTTAAAGGGGCTCCAAAGTTCGGTGGCAAAAAAAAGAAAATTGAGCATGCTTTTCATTCCCCCCAACCCCTCACTCGGCCTTAAATTTCACACTTTACTGACTTTACGCACATTTTGCCCCCGAACTTTGGAGCCCCTTTAAGTATAAGCGAGCTTACATATACTTGAGAGAAAAATGCAGTATCCCATTGCCTCGTCTATCTAGCCGCGAAATGAGATTTCAGCCAAGGAATTGTATAAATCGGGACTTACTGTTGTAGCCTCTGTCAATGATATGAAGGGATGAAATGTGGGTTTGTAGAATGAGCTTGGAATTAAAATCGATCAAACTTGGTTTACAAATCCAAAATACGTTTTCGCTGACGCACCAAATTAATAAGAAATTGGTTCATCGATTCGGGATTTATTAAAAGTGTTTAAACAATTAGAATAGACATTATAAAAACTACCTTTGCGAGAGACTCGGGAGAAGTTAGGTCAATATACAAATTGATCAAATAGCATTTTGGCAGTGTGCGTACCCAAAGGCAAAATGTCCGCCTCACAGCAGAGCTCCTATCGCATAGTGTTAAGATTAGGACTGGATGTCGTAGGAACGCGACAGCTGACTTTGTGGAAACTGTAAAGGAATGGTTCGACGTAATGCAGTTAGGTAAAAGTTAATCACAAAGAGTAAAAAAATGCATATGGCGTGAAATCTCAAATATTAGATAAAATGTATGATACTAATAAAAAATTTAAATTCGAAAATAAAAATACCAATTTCTTAAAATTTTTCCGAAAGGTCTTTTAACGTCAAACAATTCTTTAAAGAACCTTTACCTTCGTAGAGACTATGGTATTAAATATATACTAACTCATAGACTTAACCAAGATGGTTAGATATTTTTTCCCCAGCTTCAGTCTAGAAGTGGATAAGATGACCATCCGACTCCTATAAAATATCTTTATATAGGATAATAAGTAATCAGCTAAGCTAATACCCAAGGCAATACCTTAGGCCCAAGTCATCTAGCGACTTTTAATGCCTTAAACAGGTGGCCGGGTTACAATACGTAGGAGGGTGGTGGCAAGCCCTTCATGCCACGCGAGCCAACAGCTCCCTACACTCACTATTACCGTTAACGTCAACAAGTTTTTATGGCACACCCTTCAAAATAAGAGAAGAATATTTCTTAAATTTCATACAACACACAATCAGCTTGGCTAATACCTAAGGCACCACCTTAGGCCCAAGTCAACTAGCGACTTTTAATGCCTTTAAATATGTGGCTGGGTTACAATGCTTAGGAAGGTGGTGGCAAACCCTTCATGTCACGCGAGACAACAGCTCCTACACTAACTATTACCGTTAACCTTAACAAGTTTTTATGGAAGGGGAAACCGAAGAGCTCGTGTGAAAACCCCTTCAACCAGTGGGGAGAGAACCAGGGCTTCCACATTTGATGTCTAAAATTTCCCTCTGGCGATAATTTCATTTAACAAAAAATCCCTTTTATCCCATTTTTGGATTGGAAATACCTATTTTTATGCCTCGCTATATTTTGGAGCTTTTAGTACTAATTTACATAAATATTCAGTTTAATTCTGAAAAGAATTCCAAATATAAGGTTTTATTTTGTACACAATACTTAAATTTGAATAATTTTATAAAAATATATCCTCAAAAGTCGCCAATGGATATGTAAATCATGACTTTCATTATTATCTAACGTATTGGAAATATTTTTTACACCTGTGACTCATAACATATCCATGGACTAAATATACATTTAGAGTACAACTACAACCGGCTTTATTATCAGTAAAGCTAAAAAATCCCTTTCTTCCCGTGCTAAGAACACTTTTCCCTCATTTCTCCCACGCGAAATGCCTTTTTCCCTCACTTTTCCCGTATTCCCTCTTAAATTGCATTATTCCCTTTTAGCATTTTGGAAGGTTGAAAAATCCCGGAAAAGGGAAAAAATCCCCGCATGTGGAAGCACTGGAGAGAACTTGTCGTCTGCTAGCTAGAATTTATCTGCTGAAAAGGCCACAAGCAGTCATTTTGGAAAAACGTTTTTACTCCGACCACGGCCCCCTGCACGCGCTCACGCTGCTCGCGACTATAGCGGCCCCGGCAAAGAATTTCCTCCCCATGTATTTTCGCGACAGCGATTTTCCGTCGCTTGGAACGCTGGTGTAACAACCGGAATCTATCAAAGAGGCGGGAAGTTTAACATACGTTTCAATGGCGATGAATTTGCATTAGTGAAGTTTTTTTCCAACTGTTTTATTGAATTTGGAGAAGTTTGTAACAAACAATTAGTAATAACACTTTTTAAGTATGTAAGTTTTCATTTCAAATTTTTTTTTAATAAATATCTCAATATTTTGAGTGGTAACATTTTATTGCTAAGCCTAACCATAAATGGTTTAAGTTTTGTATTGGCAATGAGTTTTCAAGTTATTAAAAACTGTATTTTGTAGTTATTTAAGACTATAATTATGATAACTGCTCATAATGTTTGTCATATTCACCAATCTTTGTTCTTTATAATTTGCATAAGATAAAACATTAATACTTTGCTCAAATGCTATTACCCTGGCTGCGTTACATCCTGTTTTTTTAATAAGTGAAAATTACCGGGAGGGGCAGGTCACTTCCATTTTGGGTGCGTCTTAATCATAGTAAAATTATTAAATCAAGGTAATCGTGATTAAATCAGGGTAATTAAAATTAAAAAAATTGTTCAAGTTTTCAACAGCAACACGGAGCAGAGCGCAGATACCGAAATAAATCCAGTGACATCAGCTACAAGTAATGAACGGTTTATTTTCGACTTGGTTAAAATATATATATACATTACAATTAATGAAACGATGGTAGTACAACAGAAAACTGACTAGTAAGAACAGACTAGTACTGTTGAATGACTTTAACAAAAATTAATCAAGATTAGAAAATCTAATCACGCTTTAAACGAGATTTAATCATTCTAATCAGGATCTAATCTTTTTAATCAGGATTTAATCATTTTAATCAGATTTAAACATTTTAATTAGATTTAAACATTTTAATCACAATTTAAACTTAATCATGATTTAAACATTTTAATCACGATTTAATCAATATAATCGGTCGAATCGAGATTTTATCGAGCGCGGTAAATACGAAATAATAATTCTAATCATTTAGTAAATTATTCTAATAAGCTCGATAAAATCACGCACAATTATAATCATTCCAATCAGCAATATAATCATTCTGATTCTCGTTCTAATTTCTAATGGCGATTTAATCATACTAATCACGATTTAATCATTTCAATCATTTATATCAGATTTAATCATTTAGTCATGATTAAATCAGATTTAAAGATTATATTAATTAATTAAACATGATTTAATCAACATAATCGTGATTAAATTGAATTTAATCAAAATAATCACGATTTAATCTTTTGAGAGATGCCCCTCCAATTTACCCAATTAAAAAATACCAGCATTGTTCTGTTCCATTGTGTTCATCTACTTTTAAGAAGGCCAAAGTGTCATTTCATCAGTTACCCGCTGATGAAAATTTATACAAACTGTGGATTAAGAGCATCTCTAGGAATGATTTTGTAGTCAACGAAGCATACACTTCACATGGAAGATTGGTTTGTGGTTTGCATTTTAAGGTACATGTACTTCAGTTAATGATAGTCTGTTGTGAGGCTAATGCGTAATCGTAGAATTTGGAACCAGATGTACGTCACTACCTATTACTTAATTGGTGGCATTACATATGAGCCAATATACGATAAGGTCTCAAATTCGAATATAACTACCATCAGAAACGAAAAGAATGTTTATCCACATCATCCAGCATATTCTCTACATCATCCAGCATGTTCCTACATCATCCAGCATGTTCCTACATCATCCAGTAATTTTAATTGAATCTTAATGAATTTTACTTAAAAAAAACTGATTACTTTAATGTGAGCGTGGGACTACTAAGTTATCGAGATTCTTAGTCAGGAATGGATTAAAGGCAATTAACCAAAACCAATTTTAACTTAAATTTTGGTAAAAAAAAAATGGGAATCTCTACATTTAGGCCTAACCCATATTGTGATTTGTGAACTGTGAGTGAGACTAGCCGAGATCCTAAATCACAGACTCACTGCCAGGATCTCTGAGACTAGTGAGTCTGTGATTTAGAATTCTTACATGTGACTCATACATATATTTTCAGCAATCTTCAACATTGTCTGACTTTGTTAACTGTAAAAATAATATTCTAGTTTTATAATCTGCATTACATTTACTACTTATTTACTTAAATTGAAGTTAACTTTGTAAATATTAAAACAACTTACTATCAAAGAACTCTAAGAATAAAATCGAAAAACAACAGCTGATAAGCGGACACATGACTAGTTCTTTTGTTTACATTATTAACGTCGACAGCGTCTTCTTTGTCTGGTTTTCTCGGCGCGTATTTTGATTTAAAAATATCCAAACGTATTTTACTTATTTATTAATAAGTAATTTAAAGATTACGGAAAGAAATTATAACCCTAAAATTACACAATTAGTAATAATTAATGAAACTCTAAAAATTGGAACGTTTTCGCCATATACTCCAGCCATTTCTTAGTTGTTACGTCAGCGCCAAAGGTCGATGTAGGAAAAAAGTTAACTAATTTCACTTTCGCAATTTTCAGTCGATCGCCGGGGCCGCTATCGTCGCGAGCAGCGTGAGCGCGTGCAGGGGGCCGTGCTCCGACTCATACTATTCGCCAACACAGAATCGAAGTAAAATGACGTCATAGCCTTACTATTCTTACCCTACTCCGAAATCCCGGAACAAGCGAAAAAAAACCACCTACTATTGCCTGGTGAGAGCTTCGAGAAATAAAGACGCACTGGAAAAGGTTAGCTAGCTTATTAAATTTTACGTCAAAAGGAACCACCGATGGACTGCATTGCAAAGGATGATAAAATTAGCGAATATGTAGATGAGTCCATTATGAAAAGGGATAAAAAGCTAAACCCTAAACAAATTTGAAGAAATTTAAAAACTTACTAAGAGCTAATAATAATAATAATAATAGGTCTAATATTGTTCCTAATTCAGGTTCATCCTCTTCTCAATAGAGACGAGGAAAGGTAAAAGATAACTTTCCTGGATTATCTTTTATTTATCTTTCTCACTATCGGTGAACAAACTGTTAAGACTTACCTTAATTATGTCGCTTTTGTTGACACCTAAAAATATTATCGACCTGATAATGAATTTCACTAAAAGTGACATAATTACCAAAAGTGTGCAAGTTTCTATACTTTCCAAATCTAAAGATTTACTGAATGCTGTTATCGAGATTGACCACACCCTTTTTCTTGTTTGTTTGTTTTTTCCGTGTATTGTATTAAACCGTAGATAGTGTTTCCGTCGAGTTGAACAAAAATTAATAAAGGATGATTAGCGAATATTTAGAATAGTCCATTATGAAAAGGGATAAAAAAGCTAAACCCTAAACAAATTAAAGTAATTTAAAAACTTACTAATAGCTCGTACCGATAGGTCTTCGAGCAAACAAAAAGACGCGAAACTCGGACCAATTAGATCTTCGAGTGAAAAACTAAATTAAATTAAATAAATTAGCCAGAAATTCCAACGGTAGACCGGTTTCGTCCTATTTGGGACTTCAGTACCGTGCGGGAAATCTGGCTTACGACTATTAAACCGAAAAGAGAAACTAAGTCTAAACATTAAAAATTGCAAAACGAGTTGCGTAGCAACAGAAAGCCGAATAGGGGGAGAGTGGTGGAGAATAGTAGATACGGAATGTAACGTTAAAAGGAACCACCTATGGACTGCATTGCAAAGGATGATAAAATTAGCGAATTACTCGTTTTGAAATTTTTAATATTTAGGCTTAGTTTCTCTTTTCGGTGTTATAGTCGCAAGCCAGATTTCCCGCACGATACTGATGAGTCCCAAATAGGACGAAACCGGTCTACAGTTGGAATTTCTGGCTAATTTATTTAATTTAATTTAGTTTTTCACTCGAAGATCTATTTGGTCCGAGTTTCGCGTCATTTTGTTTTCTCAAAGACCTATCGGTACGAGCTATTTGTAAGTTTTTAAATTTCTTCAAATTTGTTTAGGGTTTAGCTTTTTTATCCCTTTTCATAATGGACTAATCTACATAATCGCTAATTTCATCATCCTTTGCAATGCAGTCCATAGGGGGTTCCTTTTACCGTTACATTTCGTATCTACTATTCTCCACCACTCTCCCCGTATTCGGCTTTCCGTGTTTTTAAAGTATTTCGACAGTTAAAAGTGCCTAAGGACGGCGATTTTTATATTATTTTGAAGCTTGAACTATCCTGCTATCGAATTTGATAGTTTTTTTTCGGTTCGACCGATATTTTCGGTTTTATAACCGTTTTCTGTTCCCCGAAAATTAGTTTTTTAGTTTTTTAGTTTTTTAGGCCCGAGCGTGTGAATTAAAATATAAAATCTCGCCCTATGGATTTGATTAAAGGAAAAGTCCAACTTGCTTAAATTATTATTTATAGTGAAAAAGCATCATTTAAAACAGCGATAAAAATAATATATGATACAATTAAATGCCAATTTAAATACAAAAATTAAAATTAAATTGTTTTATTATGCCGTTTTTGTGGACAGACATACTTCCGAACCTATTAGCCGTTTTTAATGTAGTATGACGTGTTTCCGAAATGACTACGCGATTGGCTATATTATATCATCTGACCAATCAACCATAAACCTATACAGAACCACGGCCCAATGCACGCGCTCGCTCCGCGTGCGCTCTGCTCGCGATCGTTTTTGAGAATGCCAGATATTCCGAAAAACCAACAATTAGGCTCCTTTTCTTCTCAATTGGCGTGAAAAATTCTGATTCGTAACCAGCTACTCTTCTACTACGTCTTAATTGGTGAGCGCACATAAAACCAATGCTCTTTATAATAATTATTAAACGAGTTAATTGTAAATAGAACCAAATAAAATTGTAACAAATACACTCACTCGCTAATTGAAAAGCCGTCTGCTGCAACTCTACCATTCAGAGGCTCAGAGCCAATGAAATTTAATTTTAAATTGCCGTCAACTCTAACTTTCGGAGCCAAGGAGAAGCAAATTCAGGACTTTCGTCACAGCCGGCTCTGAACGAAAATGGCGCCACCCTACTAGTTGTTTTTATATATTATAGAAGCGTAAATATATTTTATTTGAAAGTTTTTAAACAAAATGAAAATTATTTAAAAAAAATTAAAACTGGGCCTTCAATTTTAAATTAAGTTTATTTTATCCTGGACTTTTCCTTTAAGACTGACGCCGCGAAAGAAGATTTTCTTGTTCTTTCTTCGGGAGCGCGAGAGGAAACTTCATCCCAGCCTACTCTCACTTTTGCGTTTACTATCGTAAACACTTATACAACTACATCAACTTCTCAAAGCGATGCCACCGCCGCAGCTACTATCGATGCTTCAGTTCCTTCTTCGGAAGAACAGCCTGCTAGTACATCGTAGGCCGACGTCACAGCCTCGTCGGAAACCGCTAATTCGGAGCGTATAACGAGTGAGAGATTTCAACTGCCTCACACGTATTCGTTCAACCGACCTTCTCAACAAGCGAATCCAAACGATAGAGGTATTTCTATCCGTTCCATTCATCGAAACGCTACTATTGAAGAATATTTAGTGACCATCTCCAAAGTCCTGCATTCGAAAAATATCACTGATGTGTTTCGTAATAACGGATTTATCTACGTCTATTTCTCCGATGCTACCTGGGGTCGTCAACCATAGAAATCTCATAGGTAACTAGAATGCTGCCGTGTAACTGGCAAATGGGCCAAACGCCGTGGCAGACGATAGCCAGATCTCAGCCAATCAGAGCTCAAAGAGTGGTTCTGCCAAGAATTTTAATGTCACCAGAGAGAAAGACGTCACCTATCTCCCGCTATAGTAGCTGATCCAAGGACGGGATCCCTGTTGAGTATTACATCGCGTTTTGGGACCTTCTCGGCCCCATTTTAATCGATGAATTTAACGGTCTTCTTACTTATCCCAATTTTTGGAAAAAATTCTCACGCTTCGTCGTCTCCCTCCTTCCGAAGACGGGAGACCTTATGAACCTCGCTAATTGGCGCCCTATTTCCCTAAAAAATTCTGATTTTAAGCTATACGCTAAAGTTTTGGCAAACCGTCTAAATTCTGTCATAAGTTAATTATCCTTTCTCAGACTTATTCAATTCCTGGGAGGTGTATTTATAACCGGCTCACGGTTTTGCGTGACTTTATTAGGCTCGCGAAGTTGAAAAATGAGAAACTTGCCATTGTCAACGTTGATTTTCACAAAGCTTTCGACCGCGTTGAACACGCTTACCTTTTTAAGACGCTCGCTCGCTTCGGCATTCCGACTAGTTTCATTAATTTTCTGAACGTGGTTTACACGGACCCTATCTTTCGCGTTCGTGTTAATAGAGACTTGGCACTCCGTAGCTTTGGCCATGGCCATCATTGTGGTCATATTTTTCTCCCCACGATAAAAACTATTGAAAAAAAAACTGTGACGTAGCACTGCCAAGTCCCTATAACACGCTCACTGCCAAATCCCTATAACACGCTCACACGTGAAATTCCATTCGCGAGAGGCATTCGACCTAGGGAGATGAAGACTTTTATCCTCCTAGATTCAACAAGGCTGCCCTCTTTCCGGGCTGCTTTTCGTTTTGTCTCTTGAGCCGCCCTTATGCCACCTGCGCGCTGTTTTACGTAGGCCCTCTGGCCCTGGTTATTTTGACATCACTAATACCACTTTCGCTGATGACCTTGATGGTCTTCTTCGAAACGAATCAGATATCGCCGTTATGAGTGGGTGTCTCGACGCTTTCTCCATCTCTTCCGGTGCTATAGCTAATAGCAATAAGTCCTTCGTTCTTTGGTGTGGTGCGTGGCGTGATAACCCACCCAATATCACCATTCCTTTTCCTACCAATGTTGACGGTGGCAAGTTTCTCAGTCTCTATCTGGGAAACTCGCCCGAGTATGAACTTCGAAATTGGCCTGAACTTACCACGCGCCTTAGTCGCGTTCTTGGTCGCTGGCTTCATTTTAAACACCTTTGTTCCATTTCGGGACGAACGCTACTCGCTAATCAACTCATTTCCTCTATTCTTTGGCATCGGTTCAAAATTATCTCACCCCCTCCTTCTTTTATTCACGATTGGCAGTCTAAATTAGTGAATTTCCTTTGGGCGGGAACTCATTGGGTTTTATCTCATTATTTGTACCTCTAGGCTATCGCCGGTGGTATTGGTCTCGTCAATATTAATATCAAAATTCAGGCTTTCAGAGTCCAGCAAACCTGCGATAATCTAAATTCAACCGATCGCGACTCTCCGAACAGTAAGTGTTCTACCGCCATTTTTGATCATTTACTCCCAGGTCCCCCGTCTCCGGAAGCTATCCTCTCGGACGCTTCGACTCAAAATGCTGATATTCCTTTTTATTCTTCGGCCCTTTCGTCTGGGTTTCGTATGCCGCTTCGTATTCAGCCCACCCTCTCTTCCTGTTAAAAATTCTTAAATGTTCCATTCGTAAATTCACCTTTTCTCAAGACCGTCGACGGCACGATTCTTCGTTATGACGACGTTTCATCCCTCCCGAAATATCGTACCGGTCCCAAGATCAGCCGTTTTTTGCTTACCGATAACCCGCGAAATTTATCAATGTCGCGTCAGCTGCTCCTTTCCTGGTAGGCCTCCCGCTGTTCCAGCGTGTGACCCCACTCTAGTTTCGCGTGTTTCCTGGCTTGGAAAAAAACTTTCGCCGATCAGCTCAAGGGCGGATCTCTCCTTTCAATGGAGAGCTCTACATCTCGCGCTTCCCTCTCCGGCCCGACTCTTCCATATTGTGGAAAGTTTGGATTCTTTGTTTTGCCCTTTCTGTCCGCCGAAGGGCACGGTTAGCCACTGTTACTTCGACTGCCCCTTCGCCAGGAGCGTTTTTCTTTCAACTGGCCATCAGCACTCGTTGACAAACATTTGGAAGTTAGCGAGCGGCGACAACCATAACATCTGTAATTTCGCTTTCGTGCTATTCAAAGCAACTTTGTCTGAAATGTACGGCGAGCTCTCCAAAATCTCTCTCGACTAACGCTTTTGGCGATTACGTAGATCGTGTACACCTAACGATCGGTAATAGAGTAATCGCTCGCTACCGGACTCAACGCAAAACCGCCGTAATTATTAACAGGTGGAACTTTGGATGCCTTTAACGCCCTATGCGGCATTAATCGTGAACCCTAGTGGTTTTAAGTTGTAAATATTTTTCATTTCTATTTACTTATTTATTTAAATATTTTTTTCGTATGTAGGGTAAGAATGGACACTTTTTGTAAAATTCCATTTAAAAACACAAATTTAGAGTAGACCATTTTAAAACGATTTGAAATACAAATAATGAATATTCATTTTTAATTTACTGTGGTTTTTTGGCATTTAAATTTGTGAATTTTTAAAACAATAATTATTTTAAGATATGAAGTGAGTAAGTCAAACATTGGACAAAATAGTTTTGAATTGGACTGGGGGGTGCTAACTAAAGACAATAAGGCTTAAAATTAGACACCAATTCGCTAACTTTGGACACTATTAGGAAAACTATGGACAAGAAGGTATATTTTTGGACAATTTCGTCTATCATTGGACATTTTAAAAAAACATATAACTTACAGTTAGTGGAAAATTTTGATAAAAGATTTTATTAAGATAAAGCCTAATTATACGGTAAATTTGTTTTAAGAAGTAATTTAAGGCAAATAAATAATTTGGAAACAAGTATTTTAATAGGGTAGATATTGTAATATTACAATATTAATATATAAAGATATTAATATATTACATATTATACTTCTGGTGAGCAGTTATCACAGAAATAGTTTACAGTATCTTTGGAAATTTCTCCTTCGGGGTTTTTTGTAAATTTGTAAATTTTTAAGATTTCTTAAATTTTCCGTAGAAATTTGTTAATTTTCTCAAGATTTGCTAAAATTTCGATTCAAATTTACAAATTTTTGCAAGATTTCACCAAAAATTTGCGGAAAACCATCAAATTTCATAAGATTTATTAAATTTGAGAAATTTGCCAAAACATTTGAGAAATTTGAAAAGATTTTCTAAAATTTAATAAGTAATTTGAAATTTGGAAAATCACGCGCGTCTTGATATTTTATCGTAAACGGGCTCGCGCACTTCCTAATATTTCCGTGTAGAGGGTCTCGTGCGTTTTCGCGCGAGCTCAACAAAAACCAACAAAACTCCGTGGCAGACGATAGCCAGATCTAAGCCAATCAGAGCTCAAAGAGCGGTTCTGCCAAGAATTTAATGTCACCGGAGAGAATGACGTCACCTATCTCCCGCGATAGTAGCGGAACCAAAGAGGATTATTATCCTCCTTGGCGGAACCACTCTACGGCCTCTCATTGGCTGAAGGTTCAAGGCGAACTGGCGTCAAGCTCGGCCGTAGGTGGCAGCATTCTAGCATGGACTAATTAACACAGGGACACCCCGTTCCCATGTTATTCCTATAGGGAGCTCCGAAAGACTCTTGTTAAATGCTCTTCCTCTTTTTATCCCCCCCCCGGCAGAATTTTACTCGGGTCAAAACGTCACAAAAAGGAAACGGCTACCGCCATCTAGTAGTTTTAATATCACTTCTGAATTTTGAAAAAGTAGCAGACGGTTCTATCTCAGGTTTTACAACGGTCTTTTTTTGCTGCAATAATATGTTTTATGATCGTTTTTTAGCATTAGATTATATTTTTATTGGGAAAAATGAAAAACTCTGTAAATTTTGTAAAAGTTATTAAAGACACAGCATATGAGTGGAGTTTTTTTAAACCATTCTCTAAACCCTAAATCTTCATCATCATCTACAAAATAAAATCAATATTACAATAGCTAAATTTTGAAATTGATAGCGATAAAAAGGCTGTTTATTAAGCCTTGGTAAACACTTACCAAAAACAAAATCGACATCCAATTCATTTTTTCCCTTTTTTAAGTGGAGAAATAAACATCGCTTCATACGTTTATGAAGAAAAAATCATTTTCTATTTAGTTCAAATTAAGAAGGACAATTCATGAATTAATCCATGGACAATAACTAATTTAAATCCGAAAAACAAAACTGTACGCACCACAACGTGGTAGCCACATGGACTAGCTTTATGTTCATCCCCCCCTTTACTCATCCCCGTTTGACCCTAGTTTTCCGTTAGTTCTTAACTATACCGCCAGAGCGCACATTTAACAATCGCCCGAAGCAAATATTTTTTAGTCCATGATTCTAGTTACCTATGAGATTTCTATAGTTGTACCCATGACATACCTTTACTCTAAAAAAGTGATTTTCGACCGGAGCGGTATATCCTTGTGTTTCATTAACGCAATGCTTCCTCTTAAATTATTTATTTTAAGAAATCCTAAGCAAAAGCAACAATTCGACTTTTTTAAATTTTAAGAAGAGTAAACCACGTTCGAAAAGCGCATTTTTTATTTACGCTCGTAGTTTTATTTTTAATTTAACATCAAAATGGTAAAAACTAACTACAATAATACTGTCCATGGTGAACCACGTCTTAAGAATGGCCGCGGTTTGTTTACATCTAACTCCCCGTGAATATGAAGACGTTTAAAATCGATTTTTCACGTTTAAAATCGATTTTTTTACTGCTTTCTCGTCCCTGTATCTACTGTCCTTGCATAAACTCTATTTATGTCTTATTTAACTTGTTAAAAAGTTCCACGCGCGTATTGATATTTTATCGTAAACGGGCTCGCGCACTTCCTAATATTTCCGTGTAGAGGGTCTCGTGCGTTTTCGCGCGAGCTCAACAAAAACCAAAATATGCGCGTGCTCTCTAAATTTTACTACACGATTAATCTAACGTAATCACGTGACCTCTCGTATTTTATATGAGAGCTATTAAAATTCGACGAGTTGCCCTTTTTATAAAGATCTAGTCGAACTTGTTTTAATGTATCTCGTGACGAAAGCGATACATTAAAACAAGTTCGACTTTATAGAAAGGCTTATTCGCAATTTTACGCCGTGAAATCAAAAGTAAAACCAAAACGAAACGTAAGAAGGAAGTTTAGGTGAATCGGACGACTGAGATGACCTTGAAATGATAGTCAATAGACGCTAGTCGCGCTGCTCGCAGAACTCATTACGTCTATCTCTCTCCCAGCCCCTCTCTCTTCCTCTCTCTCTCTCTCTCTCTCTCTCCGAAGGGTCGAAACATTTCACACGACCAACGCAGTACGCAGTCACGGGTAAGGGTCGGGTCGGGTCGGGCCGGGCCTTTTTTAAAAGCCCGGCCCTTTTGAAAATTGGCCATCGGTAACTCATGGAGAAAGAAGCAAGGAGTCGAGATGATGAGGGCCACTCCAATTCACACTTTGAATAAAGTTTTATAAGGGGGATGACAGTGGTACATATTTTAATAAGATTGTAGACTCAATCGGTAGATGGCGCCAACGATAACTTAGTAAATAAATTTTAAACTTTCCCTAGAGTAAGCAACGAATTTTAATTTTTGTCTCTGATCGGTCACATCCATCTTTTCAGCTAAGTGGCTTTTTCTCGCTAGTAACACCCAGAATGTATTTATTTATACTTAGTGAGAATGAATATATTTACTATTATCAAGAACCAATATGCTATTATTTAGATGATTCGTGGGCTTCATGGTCTAATTTACCTTCCGGCTTCATAGGAAAAACGACATCAGCGTGTGCTTCAATCGGGTCGGGGGAAAGAGCTTACTCTTCGAGCTTTAGGAGGACTGGGAACAAAATCGTGTCATTCTCCTTAACTAGACTAGACATTCTTGGTAACACTGCTGTTTTGACGCATCGAGTTTCCGAAATCTCAAAAAGAGGGCGAGAGTGCGACTAGTCGACTACGCATGATACTAAGGCCCTTGAGGAGGAGTGGAGGACTATAGAATTTCCTTATGAGAAACAAAAAATTTCGTATTGCACATGACTCGCGGTAGCAGCCACAGCGCGCGCACGTTTCACGTTTATGATTTTTTTTTGTAGGCTCTCATCTCATCTCATCACTCATCTGCTATCTGGTTTGATATGTTAGGATAGACTGTTAGCTTCCCGGCTTATTAAATGTAAAAAAATGCGCCGTCATTCTGACAAAGTACTTTTTAAGTAAAGCAGTTATCAACTGTAATCTATATATGCTGTAAATTGTATAAATCTGACATTTATTGCCTAGACTTTGGAGTTCTAGGACATATTGGAAGTGAAACGTTGTATATTATGAAGCATTTATACTGAAGCTTGATGACAGAACACCCCTTTTAATATTTATGTTCCCTGTCAAAGTCTTCTTTTGATACAAATATTTTTTACGTTCCAATTAAGTTTAAATTAAAAAATGTATATAGGTATACTTATTGCCATAATCTTTACACTTCATTCTGTTGGTATGTAATTTTTTTTCTTTCATAGATTATTTAAAATATTTGTATTAAATACATAACTTAATAATTTTCCAGTGTCTCAAGATTTATATGTTTCTCCTCATGATCTTAAACTCACAATTCATGAGACTAAAAACTTCTCTGTCTACCTAAAGTAAGTTTGATAAAGCATTTTTTTGCCAGCCTCTTATTAATTAACAGGTTAAGCAGCTTAATCCCCATGTAGAAGATTGTATGGGAAACATGCAGGGAAGACAGTTTGTCTATAATCCTAGAAGTCTTTTACCCTTTTTTAATCAAGCTAATTTGGCATTATAGATAATAATAATCAAAGTCGTGATGTCCTTGCTGTAGCTTTAGTAGTGGGTGCCATTACTGGTGAATTTATTTCTGTGTGGTCAAATAATATTGTTAATAGCACCATCTGGCCAAATTTGTTCACTATTGAAATTTTAGTGATGACATTTTCAGAGCTGTAGCTTTAGCTTTAATATTGCCCATCATTTTCAACGTATTAATTTCTGAATAATGAGTGGCTCTTAAAGGGAATATTACCCCTTAGATTTTTGTCACCCCCTTATGGTTCCAATTTTCGCCACCGCCGCGCTTTGGCGCTAGATTTATATGGCAATTCAAGCACGTGAAGCTCTTGGATTTTGTAAGGAATTCTAGGGGTTGTCCATGAAGATCACCTTGTAGGTAATATTCCCTTTAAAATACAATTCATTACATATGTATTATAAAATTTGATTGAGAAATGTTTTTAGACAATAGTGTATCCCTCTCCTACAATATAAAAAATCTCGAATGTGCCCTAGTACATACAGCATTCCAACTACGTAAACAATAATGATTATGGATTTTTTATTTTCCAGAGAACCAGTGGAAGATGCTGTATATTTAAACTATTCATTTAGCTCTGATAATATACCTGTAGTGAATTTGTCAACACCTGATCTAGTAATACCTGGAAATTCTAAAACTGCGTTAATTTTTACCCTTCACCCAGTTGAAGCTGGTAAGACTACTGTTCTAATTGATGGTAATACTACTACAGGAATAGATATAGAGTGAGTACCTTTGATTTTTTTACCAATGTTTTAAATTTGTGTTTCTTAAAATGTAAAGTTGCCAGTTGGACTGAACAATAATATTAGATTTATTGTCTACCTAATTTGAAAAATAGTAACTTGGTTGTGTGATACTTCAATTTGAAATTTATCATCATGGGGGGGAAAAACAAACCATCTAATATTTCATTTGATCTCACTGTCATGATTGTTATGATCTAATTAGGTGTTCAACAAATAGTTTAATGTAAGGCATAACACTTAGGAATGGGTGATAAAATCTTAGGGCCCCCAGAAGTCCTACAATTCCTATAAAATCCTATATTTTCATAATGTCCTATAACATCCTATTTTTAGCTAAATCCACTCCTATAAAATCCTATAATTTTGATATTTTGCCCATTTTAAATCCCGCCACTCACAATTGTCAGTGAAATTCCTATACAAAGTCATTCTATTCTATGCTTTGGTTATTGTTAACATGGTTACTAGTATATTTTTGTGATAACATGGTTAAATAGTTTCTACTTTTTAAGTAAAAATCAAAGATTTATATAACTAAATATAGATCTTGTTTCTAAATACATTAAGTTAGTAAATGAAATAGCATATATGGTCCTATAAAATCCTATAATTTGGTATTATCTTATAAAGTCCTATACTTTTTAGAAATATAATCCTATTAAAATCTATTTTTTTTAATTAGAATTAACTAGTGGGCAAGTTCAGGACACATTGTCCCACCCTGTCCAAAACTATCCCCGTAGATTTCCAGTTTTCAGAAAGATCCACCTAGCTGTTTTCAGGATACAATAATAGTTATTTTACAAAATTTAACTTTGAACCTTATTTTCATCCCCAGAGTATCTCTTGAAGCAAATTATGTAGAGCTATAAAGTTCACTTTATTTTCTAGATAAACACTGAAACAGCAGATAAATTTTAACCTATTCCATAATTTTCAATTATTTTAAAGATTTAAAATTTTTTACCACCTTTTAAACTTTTTTTAACTACATTTAAGATAATTGGTGGTAAGTTGAAATGATAAATTCAAAACTATATTTATTTTCTGTACATCTGAAATGTTCTGAAGGTAATGCTTAATTTTCAAATCATTCTTTTGTTATTTAAATAGTAAAATGAAACAAAAATATTTATATTACATTATTTAAATAATTTTTGAAATATCATTTTAGAAAAATATACTAACTCAAGATATAGCATGTTATAATTTTGCAAAGAAAAAATGTAAAGTTAAGACACTATTAAATTGATTTTTAATCTGTTTAACCATGGTAAAACTGAAAAAAAATTAAATTAAATTACAAGGCAACTAATTAAATAAGATACCTTAAATTGAGCAGATCCTGTTAACTTAGGATTAATGAAGGGTCAACAAAAAATATTTTTTAGAAAATAGACCAATATTTCTCTAGTTTTTTTTATCTTTGTACAGTCAAGTTGATTTGCAACACCACCTATTTCCTGATGAATTGACCTCATAAAATTCGTAGGTTACTTAGGGCTATGGCTGATTTTCATTGGCATGTTCAGTTTTTATGTTAACCATAACATTAAGATGCTCATGGTGGTCACAGTATCGTGTTGTGTGTGCCTCTTGATCTGTGATATCAAATAATATGACTCCTGTTTTAAGGCCGGGCTTAGCCTATGACACTACATGAAGCACTGATTAGAAAGTATAAAGTTTTTAATGGGTTATTTTTTATTTGTATTGCAGCACAACAAATGCATTTGTCCGTGTATCAGTCATATATGTTTATTCCCTGGAGGTATTCAGTGCTGTTGTAGGATGGATATATTTTGTAGCATGGTCTGTTTCTTTTTATCCTCAAGCTTACAGCAACTTTAAAAGAAAAAGGTAAGAAACCAAAATTTTTGGTATCGCTTGGAAATTATTTCAAATTGGTTTTCTAGCGTATGTTCTGTATATGTATAAATGTTTTCTCAAATACTAAGTTATTTGTTTTGATGAAATGGTTCCATCAGACATGTAAGGGTAAAAACACGTGTACCCTCAGCTTGTCCTTATTCTATTTTTGACCTTCCTTATTAAAGGCGAATAGCGTTATACAAACCTGGTGAATTAATAGTCTATTCCTCCATTCTCTACCAGTACTTTTTCCCTAAATTAGTTAACAGGGGGAGGTTTGTTGATCACTTACGAGGCTGTTGGATCCCTTTAAAATTAATTTGCTGACTTAGCTCCCTTACCAAAAAATAAGTTGGCTAAAAACCACTTAGGACAACTTGTATATCAACTTGGTTTTCAGTTTGTATTTGGGACAAATGCCTACTTAAAAATAACTTAATTCCTCTTTATTAATCAACTTATTTCCAACTAAACCAGAATCAACATTTACATTTAACTACTTAAAAGCAACTTAAATCCTACTAGGGAAAATTCAACTTAAAAATATTATGTAATTTCCTGACTACTAAAAACCAACTATTATAAACTTAGCAAAAGCAGTATTTTCCTACCAACTGAATAACAACTTATTACCCCTTTAATAGTACCTTGAAATATGCTGACAACTTGAGCCTACTTAATACCAACTCAATATCAACTAATAATGTGTATACAAACTAAATACAAACCGAAATCCAACTTATTTTTTGGTAAGGGAGTTTCTTTCAAAATTAACACATTTGCTGACCAAGTTTATTATAATTTTTTTTCTCTGACTAAAACGTTTTTTCTAGTGTTGTGGGCTTGAATTTTGATTTTTTGGCGCTGAATATCACAGGATTTTTAGCTTACTCATTTTTCAACCTTGGACTTTATTTTTCTCCAATCGTTCAGGTAATATTAAATTTAATGAGTTAACTAATTTAAAGCCTAATATATTTACTTCCTCCAGCTATTTCACTATTTGTGATTATTTAAAAAAATCTTGCTCTATTTGAAACATGCTTATGAACATTAATTAAGGTCAAGAATGTATTTATTTATACTAAGGGTGAATGAATGTGTCCAGACAATCGACAGACACGTTGAGGCCCTAACCCCGTCACGCTAGGGGGGGGAGGGGGTCTTATTTTTTGCATCCTCGCAACAGCTATAATCGCGTTGAGAAACTTAGTTTTTAAGAACCAATGAGATTGCAGTATTTTTTGATTTTATTTAAGTGGAGGAGCATACCGGGGGCCCCAACGGGTGGAATTGGGGAAACGCTTAAAATAATCTCGACATATTCATTCTCCCTGAGTATAAATAAATACATTCTTATTAAGGTGTTGAATAATTTTATTTATTATTGTTCAAATAAAGTATGGGAATTCCAATTTACACCATTTTGGGATTTTTTACTAAGGGGCGCAATTTGTATTCTTTACCCAGAGTGCCATCTAGAATAGGTACAGGGTTAGTACGACCTGGAAAAGTCGGGGAAATGGAAAATTATTCCATTAAGTCTGGGTCAGGGAAAATTATTGTAAAAGTCTGGGTCAGGGATGATCCTAAAAAATTAGGCAAATAAATTTTATAAAGATGTATTAAAAATGCATATTGAATTTTTTAAAGATTTTACTTCAAACCATTCATTTATTCTAAAAAAATGGTCAGGTAAATTAATTCCGGAAATTTTGTATAAACCCTGATGATAGAGCTAATCCCAATTGTACCCGCTATTCTGGAAATGGAGTGCAATTTCAAATATCATTTTGTGTAGGTCTAAAACACAGGTAAATTAATCTGCTTGGCAATAATTTAGTGGTAGAACATAAAATAAGTAAACTAAGTTATCATCTCTATAAGTCACCTGCGTGATTCATCCCGGCTCTGATTATTATCAAATGAAAGAAATACTAAAAAAGAAATTTATAGGACAGTTTGATGTATGGAAAATATTTTTTAATATTATAATAGGAAGAGTATCTGAGTAATCATCGTGGAGGTGTCATACCAGTGGAAATCAATGATGTTGTTTTTGGAGTTCACGCTGCCTTTGCTTCTCTGCTTCAAATCATACAATGCTTCATTTATGAGGTTAGTTTTTTTTATAAATTTATAAATATAGGAAGTGGTAATGAACAATTTCCAAGGTAACTTGAAGGGTTTACAAGGAGAGACTATTGTTCCCTCTCAGCCAATCCAGATAGTTTTATATTTCCCATTAATTCTGTGTTATTCCATTTAAAGTTCACAGAATTGTTTAAAAATTTAGCTTAATTTACCAAAACACTATTCTTTTCCCCAACCCCAAAATTCAATCTATTCTGTAACCCTTTTAGCATAGTAATGGTTGATTCAATCTGGTTAGTGTGTTTTTTTTTTTGCAAAAAGCAACTGCGGTAGATAGGTTATCTGTTATTTTGTTTGATAACACCAAGATTTTTCAACTGTATCATGATAATTAACACATTTTATAAACTACCTGCAGATAACAGAACAGTTGGTTAACGGATGAAAATAAGCATTCAGTGAATTTCATAAATCAAATTTATAATGTTTCTTATCTGATATCTCAGATAAGAAAGTAAACATTTGAAAAAGCTATACAAAAAATAGCTTTAGCCCTTACCAAAAAAAAGTTGGTTTTTAGTTGGTATTCTATTCACATTTAAGTTGATATTAAGTTGGTTTTAAGTGGTCAGCATATTTCAGTAAACTAGTTAAGTTGGTTTTAAGTTGGTGGGAAAATGCCTTTTTCTTTAAGTTGGTATTTAGTTAGTTTTTAGTGGTCAGAAAATGACATTATTTGTAAGTTGGTTTTAAGTAGGTTTTAAGTTGGTATTTAGTTGGTTTAAAGTTGGTATTTGTCTCAAATACCAACTAAAAGTATTTCCTAGACCACTTATTTTTTGGTAAGGGCTAGCCTAAAATAAAAACCTTTAGAGAAAGGTTTTTATTATTTATTAATTAGGCAACATAATATTGTTCTAAAATCTGTAGTGGTTAGTTGTTTGATTAACTGATTTTTTAATTTAAAGAGCCAATCAATAAATTATTCAGATAGGACGAACAAATTTTATGTGATCAAAAAAGATAAATGGTGTGTTATCTGTATAAAACAAGAGTATGCTAATCAAATACTGATATTCCTTAACAAATAGAAATAGGAAGAATTAATTTCAAGTATACGACAGTACCTCAGAATTTTTCATTGATTAAATCTTTTTTAATTAAATGATATCAGAGTGGCATTTTGGAACTACAACAAAATTTAGTTTATGGGACCATAAATAGATATAATAAAATAAAATTTTATATAGAAATTAAATATATACATAACAAAGATCTCTTCAAAATGTTTCTTGTAGAGAGATGACCAAAGGGTTTCAAACACAGCTAAAGCCATTCTTTCTCTGGTTTGGGGAGCTGGCGTAATATTTCTCATTGTTACCTGGACTGGGGTTAACAAATATGAACCATGGCTGACATTTCTCTATTACTTCTCGTATTGCAAGCTGGGAATTACTATTATAAAATACATTCCACAGGTTTGTTTCTCTTCATAATTTTTTTTATGTTAAGAGGACAAAATTATTTTAAGACTTTTTACCCCATTGATTCCTCCACTGATGGTAGGTTAAATGTTAATTAACGTCAAATGTAATACCATTGTTTTCTCTCATTTCTCCTTTTCCCTACAAATCTTTTCCTTCCTGAAGTTTTCCACCACTTCTGGTGCCCCCAAAAATTGAAGGCCTAATTACAGAAAATTTCGTCCCCCCAGTATTGAAAAAGGGTTCAAACATCTTTTGGCTGTTCTCTTCGTTATCCATTTTCTAGAGTTAATTATATGGCTTTTTCAAATTCTTTTGAGATTGACTGCTCGCTATTAACTACTATTTTAAAACATTTAAGTAATATGGTTGTGTTTCTCCCTTTCCTTTTGTGCTTTCTACAAGCACGTCTTGTGGTAACAGTGGTTCTAGTAATTAGGGTTATGAACTTTCATATTTATGATGGATCAATGAATTTCCCATTTCTGGCACCACATTTAACCGAAGCTAGGGGTGATGGATGCTAGTGAAGTTAACAAGTTATTTTTAATTTCTTTCCTACTTCCTTTAATAACAAGAAACCTTACTTCAAAATCAGATTAAGCCCTCAATTATAATGTAGGATATGTTGAGTATAATATTAATTTGTCTTTGATTAAAGAGTTTAGGTTTGTTTATCAGATAAGATAAGATTTGTTTTTTGGAGGTGGGTCATGTGACCTTATTTCGTGGAAGGGTTTTTTTGTTGTCTGGTCTGGCAGACATGTGCTTATCAGATTGTTATTGGAATGGCGAGGTAACTAGTTTTTGAGATGATTCCTCTTAGCTTAGTTCGTTTAGTCTTCTGTAAATAATGTATATCACATTTAACTTATTTACTAAACGTGTTCTAACCTCTACATGGCCTCGTTTTTGCCCCAACAGGATATCTGATTCTGATTTACTTTTGTTTGACTAGTACTTTATTTGCAGGCGTACTTTAATTTTCGACGAAAGTCAACAGACGGATGGAGTATCGGAAATATAATTCTAGATTTCACTGGAGGAACACTAAGCATGCTGCAAATGTTCGTCATAGCATATAACTATAGTAAGTTATAGATATTTAATTTTATAGTTAATTGTTTTAAATATTTATTTGAATGTCATTTATGAAGTTTATTCAATTACTATTAATAAGTAGCTTTTCTGAGAGGTGTTAGTTAAGTTTTTCCACTGTTCTTAGTATGCACATTAATAAACCATGACAACCAGCATTTTATTAAGGGTAAGAACAGGTGGGGGGGGGTAGTAGTATTTTTGTAACCAACTTATTTTCTAAAGCTAGCAAAGCATGAAGTTTCACTCACTGAATTTCTAGAGACCCTTTTGTAAATCAAAAGATAAAAGTTATCCCCGAAGTTAAAATTTTTAAGCCCCTTTCAACAAGTTTTTTAGGAACAAGTTATTTAGATTGCTGGTTTTTAAGAGACAATAGTTTTTTCCATGGGTTTATTTTCAAAGCGATAGGTTTTCCAACAAAGGGTTTTTGCTCATTTAATCAGATCTAATATATAAGCCACCCGCCTCAATCTGAAGCCCTTATTCCTAGGTTGTGCTAGACAAATGGTTAAGATAATTTATTTAACCAAAAACCAGATCTTTCCTCATTGATTTGTGTATCATTTGTTTTTTCTGGTATTGTTTTAAGGCTGTCTTTAAATCTTTTTAACAAGAGAACTTTTATCTCCTCAGATGACTGGGAGTCACTCTTTGGAAATCCTACAAAGTTTGGTTTAGGATTTTTCTCAATCCTATTTGATATCCTGTTCATGATTCAACACTATTGCCTTTACAGAAGGCATAATAAGGAACTTGATCCATTATGTGAAAGTGCAACTACGTAATATTGTTCCTTATATTTATTCATCGTTTTTAGAAACATACCAGAAATAATATTCCTGTTTTTATACCAAATTGTTTTGGTACATGGATTACTAATCAGTTTTTTTGTATTGAATATATTCAGACTTATATTAAACAAACTTTTTTATTCATACTGTTAAATGTACTTAATGTATCAGATAAGAGTAATACCTATTTTCATCAATGATTATTGTGTATAAAATACTATTTATGTAACTAAGTTGTTGTTTTTCTTAAAAAAATCTTAACGCAACACTGGCAGTCACAGGTGAATTTACTTTCAAATATATCTGGAAAATAGTATTTCACTTGCTGTTATTCAAATAACTGTAATAAATTAATTCTATGGAAGCAAGACAATTCTAATAGGAGGAAAGCTCTCTTGTGGCATTTCACCCCATAAAGTGCTAGTTGAGAGCAGCTCAGAGAAAAATGATATTAGATGGGAACTCAATAGTTCTTTTTATTAACTAACCTTGTAACCGGTCTCTACTCTTATTTTAGTAATCTCACGAGTAGTTCGAGACCAACGGTTACATATCTATTATTAATCGGACTCTGTTCCTGGTTAGGCTTAACTTATTGGAATAACGACATAAAAGGATCTGTTTTCAATATTAACCTTTATTGAATTGAATTAGAATTAGAACAAAAAGAATTTTAATGGTTCTATCCACTTACGATATAGTCTAACCCGTCAATCTCCAGACGACCGTAGGCGGAGTTCATCGTGGTAGAAAAATCTTTTCAGGAACGAAAATAACGGAGCGCGATCGGTGAAAGGTGAACCACGCACACTGCCTTGAATCGCGTGGCACCAGCGCTTTTAAAACTAGCCCCCCCAAGCGGTCATCGTAACTTGATGAACCTTGCACGGATCGTGGCGGCCTCTCGCGGAGGGCGCCCGAACCGTTGCATCCTCCCCCAAAAAGAAAACGAAAAAGCGGGGCCGGTTGCGCGGATGAAAAACAAAATAAACGAGGGCCCTCAAAACACTTGAGAAGAAAAAATAAAAAATGTAAAGCCGACCGTCGAAGGGATCAGACGGAACCGTGTATTAGTCTTTTTCATTCTACATAGCATTTCTTCTATTCGAGGAAGGGGATATGGGTCTTTTCGTGTTAGTTTGCAACGGATGCCCTAATGTATAAAACCTAACTTACCCTAGGCGTAGTGGCTTTTGCCACTAGGACAGCCTGACACTCCTATTCCTACATTATTATTTATTTACTTTCTTTATCCCCACTCCAGAGAGATGGCGCCAGAGAGGCGAGAACCACCTTATTTACCCTATATAAACTCTAGTCCGAGCGGCAGGGTCGCATTTGTTTTTTAGCGTTTTGACTCGACGGTTAGTCGGCAGTCCACCAGAGTAGCTCGCCAGACTTCCATGGCAGCACTGCTTTTTTTCTCTACAAGATATTTTTTGCCGTGGTAGTCATCCCTGCCACTAGTTACAACAAGCCTGTCTCAGCAGCAATAAAATGGCTCTCTCCTCTCTGGTAATGTTAATTGTTGATTTTGTCACTGTTTTCGACTATGTACTAAGCAACCGTTGATAGATAAACTGAATTCACTTTGTATTTCCTTGCGGCCCCCCAAATAAAGACTTTATTTTTTTGAAATAAGGTGATTTTATTTGGTTTTTCCCTTGGCTGAATATCGGTTACAGAAATAAAAAATGGCACCCGAACTGGGGCCCGAAAGGGAATGTCCATGTGCTCTTTTAGGCTTAACATTCTTGCCTGTAGGTTAATAATTTTTTATTGTGAAACATACTAAATATATAGTTTATCTTTGGTAAATATATACTAATAGCTCGTCAATGAAGCACTTATTTTCTCTATTATTATTATTAATCATTTCTAATAACTTATCCGCAATGGCCCAATGGCGAGATACCCGGCCGCCTTCCGAACCTTCGTCACCCGACAAAGCTCTATTCGACCCAGACGATGCGGGTACGGACGGCCACCTTCGCTTTTCAACGGTCTACTTCCGACCACCGCTCTTACGAGATTCTTCATTACTTGGCGCCACGGGAGGAACAAAGGAGGGACTGTACCCTAACACTACTTTACCATCAGCCACACTTCATCCTCTAAGTACTACTGAAGAACAGGCCAAGAAGCAACGGGAAAGATCACCGATCACCCCCAGCTGGAATAACCTGATCTGGACAGCTCCTAATATCACCAGTCAACAGGAGGCCTCGGGTAGAGGAACGAAGCCTGCGGGACCGTGCCGGATTTACCTTCGCGGGTGTAACGCCAAGGGATGCCCCCTATTAAACGAGCCTGGTATCGTGAGTACAACTCAGCCGTTGAACACAACTTTTACCCCTTCTCTATCATTTGGGGCTCGAGATTTCCGATTACTTTCAAATAAAACTACTAATAGAGAGGTTCCGACTGGGGAGGGCACTGGTTTAGCTACCTTCGGAGGCCTGACCTCTGGGGTAGGGCCAATCAGAGCTCGCTTTAGTCAATCCACTCCCTATTCCACTATAACTCCTCAAATGTTTAACCCAATAACCTGTCCAAAATTTAGTTATAGGACCCCCCGTAATACCACTGTAGCCATGGGAGGAATTTCTACTCCTAGGCCGACCATCTCTGCCCAACTTGTACCTACTGGAGGACAAAATATTACCACTCCTACACCTACCCGCAATGATCAATTAGATAACCTAATTCAAGTGATGAATACTTATTTTTCCAATCTCGCAGGCCAACCAGGACTTTCGGCTCAAACCCCTCCTGCTAGGCGGGCCTTGCCCAATCCTTCATTTTCTTTCTCTGGGGATAAACGGGAGGTAATGGAATTTATATTTAACCTAGACATATATCAAAACATCCATAATCTAACTGACGCAGAGGTTCTGCGAATTATACCGATATGCTTACGTAACCGAGCCCTCGATTGGTATAGGCAAGACCAGTGCCAATATATTGATAGGTTAGATAGGCTTAAGAGAAAGTTCCGAGAAACCTTTTTACCACTCGTAGATGAACAAGAACTTGAAATAGAGATATTAAGAACTAAGCAAACTCAGAATGAACCGGTAGTAGCTTAAATTAACCCTTTGGAGTTTTATGTATATAACTTTAAGGGATCCAATTCCTGAACATAAATTAGTTCATTTTTTAGTAGAAAACATGAGGTCTTCTCTCAGTGTTCATTTAACGCGAGGTTTTACCACCATAGCTGACTTATTGAGGGTCGCTGAACGGGTTGAAAGAAGGGTAAAATTAGCTGCCCCACCTGCTCCCATGAATAGGCCCGTACTACCTCAACCTATTCCAGTAAAAGTGGAAAACCTGAGGGCTGGTCCGAGTCGCCATTGGAACTTGAAGTGCCACCATTGTGGTACGCCAGGGCATATTAGGCCTAATTGTCCTGAGCTTGCGGAAAACTGAAACGCAAAGGGACGAGTAAGGGAAACTCCTGTTGCCGTAAGAGACATTCCCTTCATTTTAAGACACCTATTAGTAGAAGGCATATTTCATGTGGTAGTGCAGGAAAAGGACATGTACCGTCTTTTGCACTTCCATTAACTATTCCCCAATCTCTTCAACCCTCTTTTGTTTACTTCGCCAGATTAGATGGTGGGGCTGAGGCTTCTTTTGTAGCTTTAGAAACTTATTTTAAGCTTGTCGGAACTGAAAAGACTCCCACATTTACGGATGATTGTGTTTTTATGCCTAATGGTCATTATTTCTTTACAAAAGGCAAAGTTGACTTACACTTTAAAGTAGAAGGCCTGAAATTTAGTCATACATTCCATCTAGTCCCCACTTTATATTGTGATTTCATCTTGGGACATGACTTTTTCTTATTACATCAGGCTGTTATCGATTATCCGAACCGACACTTACGGCTTGATAACCATGAATTTCAAATGGTCGAAGCTCCTCCTTTAATTTATCGGCTAGTGAAAAGCTAGATGTCAAACAAATTATTGCTAACGCTATTGACACTGGGACTATATCCGCTATCCAACAGCAGCAACTATCTGGTCTCCTAGGGAAATTTCCAAGGCTTATATCTGGAAATAATGGTAGAACTACAGTAGGCTCACATATCATAGACACCGGGGATGCCAAACCTGTACAGGCTTACTATAAAAAGTTTTCGCCCGCTCAGAAAAAGATCATTAAAGAGCATGTAGATAAATTACTAAGAGAAGGGCTTATTCAACCTTCTCGTAGCCCTTGGTCTTCAAACATACACCTAATACCTAAGAAAGAAGGGGGTGGAGGATGTGTATTGACTTTAAGGCGGTCAACAAGGTTACCATTAAAGACCCTTATCCTCTGCCGGACATAGCAGGAACCATTCGCAATTTAGGCAAACCAACTTATATCACTACTCTTGACCTAAAATCGGGTTATTTCCAAATCCCCATGGACCCTGAGAGTCAAGTAAAACTGCTTTCGTATCACCTTTTGGCAAATTCGAATATAAGGTTATGCCCTTCGGAGTTTGTAATGGTCCCTCTACTTTTCACAAAATAATGGACCACATATTTCGTGATAAGGCCTCTTTTAACATCGCGGTTTACCTAGACGACCTAATGATCCTATCTAAAACGTGGGAAGAACATATGCAGGCTCTAGAGTACGTGTTTACGCAGCTTAGCAATGCAGGCCTCGTTTTAAATATGGAGAAATGTTTCTTCGCCCGTAGACGGGCAATTATCTTGGGACATATTATAGATGCCGAAGGCATCCATATTGATCCGAATAAAGCCTTGGCCGTTCAGAATTTATCTAGGCCTTATAACTTAAAAACCTTACAGAAGTTTTTGGGCTTCACAGGCTGGCATAGTCGCTTTATACCGAAATACGCTGAACTAGCCGCCCCTTTATATAGATTAAAACGTAAAGCAGTTAGATGGGCATGGTCCCCTGAATGTGAGGTAGCTTTTAACGAGTTAAAAAGGGCCATTATCGCAGCCAATAATTCACCTATGGCTCATTTCGACGATACTAAGCCTATATTAGTAACTACTGACGCTAGTAATAAAGCAATTGGGGTGATGTTATCTCAGACAGATGGCCATCATGAGCGCCCAATAGCATATGCATCTAGGGTACTGAACCAGACAGAGAAAAACTACTCGACGTATGATAAAGAATGTTTGGCGATATACTGGGCCATCGATAAATATAGGCAATTTTTAGAGGGAAGACCCTTCACGGTCATATCTGACCAAAAGGCTCTTCAGTGGCTATTTAATCATAAGGAACCCTCTGCCCGAATAGCGCGTTGGAGAATGTACCTCCAAACATTCGACTTTACCATCCACTATAAAAAGGGGTCTGAAAATGTAGTTTCAGATCTCCTATCGAGAGACTTACCACCCAATGACGCGCCAATCGCCTTGGGGGAATTGCATACTAGTTTACTTCCTACACCACCTCCCCTCTTACTACATAGCTTTACGCTGGGTGACATCCAGGCAGACCAACAAACTGATGCCGGATCGTTGCATTACATACGCGAAGTAGAATTAGCTCACTCTAGGCATATGGTATACGAAGTTATTAATGGTATATTATATCGTAAGGCTTATAGGGGCCAGCCTCGCAAAATCTTTTTACCTAAAACCTTAAGAAAACGAACCCTAGAATTATATCACTCTCATCCACTCTCTGGGCATAGAGGGAGGGACAAGACTTAAGCGTTTTCATTGGCCCTCAATGAAGCAGGACATCGCCCTTTTCGTACGAACATGTGTTCCGTGTCAACAATACAAAGGTAAAAACCGTAAAACCCCTGGTTATATGGTCTCCACCACAGTGCATGAACCATGGGATCTAGTGAGTGTAGATTTGATGGGGCCTCTACCTGAAAGTTATAATAGGAACAAATATTTAATTGTCTTTGTTGACGTTTTTACGCGTTATATAGAAGTGAAACCCCTACGGGATATTACAACGCTGACATTAAGTAAAGCCCTTCAAGAACTAATTATCCGATGGGGGGCGCTAAAAGCAATCCTTTCCGATAATGGAGCCCAATTCACTTCTAACCTCTGGAAGGAATGTTGCCTTTTATTTAACGTTCAAACAAAATACACCTCACCTTATCATCCTCAATCTAATCCAACAGAGCGAGTGAACAAAGAAATAGGCATACTCCTATCCATGCACGTAGGCAATGACCATCGCTCTTGGGACAATAGTTTAGCGGGCTTACAGCATGTACACAACAATAGTCCCCATGATTCTACTGGTAGAACTCCTTTCTATCTCAAGCATGGCCGAGAAGCTCGTAAACCCTGGGAATCCTATCAGGATATAGTGGAACGAGTAAATATTAATGAAGCCACCGAAGAAACGCAACAACAATTCTTAGCCCTTGGGACTGAACTGGAGCAAGCTCACAGAACTATTTCAAGGAACCAGGAGAAACAGCGTAAATACAACAACCTACGAAGGGAGGATGTGTTGCTAGAACCCGGGATGCTCGTCTGGAGAGAAAATCATCCTCTATCCCGGGTGGAGATCCATAATTCCGCCAAGCTCGCACCCAAATGGTTAGGACCCCTAAAGGTGCTCCGTCAAGTAGCTCATGACTTGGTCTACGAGGTAGAAGATCTTGGAACTGGGCTGCGTAAGCAGATCCATATCAGTCAACTAAAGTTGTACCACACCACTGGGGAGCTACCTCCTCCTACAGAGAGAGGTGACGAATCACTCTTAGACGAGCCGGATGAAACCTTCCATCCCCATAATGACCGGCTGTCTAGCTCAGCCCACAGTGAAAGTGAAACAGACTTTTCCGCCCAGGAGGGACGACTATCCAACCTCGAACCACCGCAAACCGTAGAACCTGGCTCTCCTGTTCCTTCGAACGCTTCACGAACCTCCGAACCTTCATTCGCTGGTCCGACTGTGGATAACAGGAACCACAACGATTTCCTAAGTTAACAGAGAACACTATAAAGCCTTTCGAACACGGATTTGTACGTGAAATTGTCTACCATGACATCATTCAGTCAGATGGCCCAGTGTTGGACATGTACTACCACGCTCCGCCGCCGTATCGAAAGAAACTTCGATCTCGGGTCAACGCTCAAGCCTACCTTAATGAACATTTTAATAGATTTCCTGACCTTACATTACACTGCTTTAATTTCTCGAGGGACGATATAATTTTTACTCCTCCGTGGGAAATTTCCAGACAAGTAATGTGAAATAAATTTGTATCATTTATTATATCTTTTTTACTTTACAGACTCCTATTGCAAAACACTATGGGTTTATAAACCAGGCTGATACGATCCTGATTCCTTTAGCAGTGCTATTTCAATCACCTTACTGTTTCGTCACCATGGGGGCCTTACAAGGTCATGTAGAAATAGCCGTTCAGGGGCAGGACTTAACTCAATTCTCGCCTATCCTTTCCCAAGTGTGGCCACATTTTGAGTGTAGAGCCAACATCACTGGCTATGTTCCGAAGCTCCTAGTTACCATGGGAGACAAGCCTATGACAATTTTTGCACTGGTTTTAGCTGATTCGCAGCCATTTATCATTATTAACCGTATTGCTATAAAAACTAATGGTTTTTTTTAATTGTATATGTGACGAGTGTTTAATTCATGGAGGGCTCAGCGGAAATAATCCTCATAACGTCCCCACCGCACTTGCCTCACCTAAGGCACCATCCGAAGCTGGGACGCCAGTAGAAGATGAACTTGATTCGGTGATGGGCGCGCTGTCCCAGGACTACCCAGCTGATTTCTATGACGCTCCCACAACAACACTGACACGAACCTGTCACAACCACCACACGGTTTCCGGATTACCGGCTCCGCTCAGGGGTTTGCCAACACCTTCCGCTGCATTACTGCCTACCCCGAAGGACATTCCCTTTAATTCCAAGCGTTACAGTGTGCGTAGACGGGGAGTAAAATGTTCTCGATGTCGCGGCCCTCATCTCCGCCGGAACTGTTCTCTCGCACCCCACCAGTAGTGCTACAATTAATTAATAACTTTTTTTTAAAGGGGGGAGGTATGCAACGGATGCCCTAATGTATAAAACCTAACTTACCCTAGGCGTAGTGGCTTTTGCCACTAGGACAGCCTGACACTCGTAATCCTACATTAATATTTATTTACTTTCTTTATCCCCACTCCAGAGATGGCGCCAGAGAGGCGAGAACCACCTTATTTACCCTATATAAACTCTAGTCCGAGCGGCAGGGGCGCATTTGTTTTTTAGCGTTTTGACTCGACGGTTAGTCGGCAGACTTCCATGGCAGCACTGCTTTTTTTCTCTATAAGATATTTTTTGCCGTGGTAGTCATCCCTGCCACTAGTTACAACAAGCCTGTCTCAGCAGCAATAAAATGGCTCTCTCCTCTCTGGTAATGGTAATGTTAATTGTTGATTTTGTCACTGTTTTCGACTATGTACTAAGCATCCGTTGATGGTTTAAGATAAACTGAATTCACTTTGTATTTCCTTGCGGCCCCCCAAATAAAGACTTTATTTTTTTTGAAATAAGGTGATTTTATTTCGATTAAAGCCGATTTGGTTTTTCCCTTGGCTGAATATCGGTTACAAGTTTATTTAATTTTCTATAATCTACACAAAAAAGAATTTTCCCACATTTTTGATATACCAATATTACTGGGGACGCCCATGGACTTATAGAAGGCTTGATCATCTGGTCTTTCAACATTTGTTGCACCTGCCGTTCTATTTCACGCCTTTTTTCCTCACTAACCCTATAGGGGCGGCTAGTCACTGCTGGCGCGTCTTCCGTGTGTATTTCGTGGTAAACTAGACTAGTTTTCCCTCTTTTCTCGAAAAGACCTCGGGAAATCTATATAGAAGTGTTTTTAGTTCCATACGTCGGTGGTATGGAAGAGAACTCTGGTTGACCGCCTTTTTTATATCGTCTATAACTAGGGGAGAGGGTCCCTCTTGCGGGTCTGCCCTTGAAAATGGGATCTTTAGATTTCCTAGGGTACAAGCCCCTAGACCGAAATCTAAAAGTGCCGATCCCTTTTTCAGGAAGTCTCGACCCAAGATGAAATCGCATAGGAGGGAAGGGACTATTAAAAATTCTTGCTCAAACTGTCGACCTTGAATTTTGAACGCCACGTTGGCAGAACCCTTTGTAAACGTGTACCTTCCATCCCCCAATATTATACACTATTTCTTCTGTTACGTTATTTTTATATTTAACTTCATTTTTATATATATTTTTCATTTACCATATACCTTTGTAAAACGTGCCCCCCCCCTTACGCTTTTCAAGGGAAATGAAAGTCGTGGGGTGCCCAGTTCTCAGAAGTCGCGCGGGACAGAGAAGTAAGGGCCTCGAGGCTCTAAGTGGTTCCTTTGCCCCCCCCCCCTAATGACCGCTCGGGAACTCCAACCCTTTTCTTTATTTTCGATTATCCTTTAAAAATTATCGTGCCGATGGGCAACCTTAGAAGTTGCTAAAAATATTTTAACTGTCAGTGACTATTGTCACTGAAAATATTTACGATGTTGTTTTGAACTTTTTGGTGGGAATGTCGGGGAATATTCGTGTCAAGATTGGGTTTTCGGATCGTCACTGCCACTTACAATAAAAAGCCAGATAAGCCATAGCAAAAGAATCCATTTCTAAACCGTTAATTGTCAGCCCACTGCCAGTCATGATACATGAACCATAAACTCATTTCAACCTACTTTTACCCCTTTTCTCGCCATATACTCAATAATAAGAAAATAAACGCTTCTCTTAATCCGCTAAAATATTTGGATTGGCCAGAACTTAGCCCCTCCCATGACCTACGATTGGTGTCACCTAGTGACCCTAACACGTGATTTCATGTGCCAAGACATCCAAAAAAAAATACAATAAAACCAGCGAGAGTGAGACTGAAGGAGTGAGACGTCCGACGACTTTAGCCTGGGAGGCTAGTTTTTCCATATAGGCCTGGGAGGCTAGAGTTTTCGAAATATTAGTCTGAGCCAGACTTCGCTTTCGTTCCGAAAGTTTAAAAGAGTATTAAAAATTCAAAAGAGACAAATCTGTCCAAATCGGGAATGTGCAAACCTCTTCGTCGAAGTCATCGTCCACCATCACCTTCTATCTACTAATCTTCACCTGTGGCCAAAACTTTTCATTAATCTACGTTTTTCCGTTTCCGGAGGAGTGCATCGGTGTATGGTACCCAACGAAGAGATAAGTACTTTCGTCGAATATATGGCTTGGCTTTAGGTAAAACAAAAGGGCAAAACGCTGGCAGTGACAAACAATCCCTATTAGAGACAAAGTTTTTTTTAATTGCATGTATTTAGTGTCGGGGAAAAATGAGTATTTAGTGGGAGGGTAGCTTGAAAGTATTTGGGGCGGGAATTTATTGGGGATTGGAAGTGTACGGGTTTGATAAAGGAAGCAAGAATTCCTTATGTATATTTGATGTATTGCAATAGTGTACTAATTTAACCATTGGCACGATAATTCCCAAGAATAAATTTTAAACGTTAACCTTGATCCAGTACAATTATTTTCACCCACAGGAGCTCTTCCTCTTCATATTTAATGTTACGGCTATCTAGAGAACCCCTAGGAAGAATTTAAAATTACGATAAAAATAGCGTAACACTTCCTGAGTCGGTAGCTCAAGCTTGCTCGAAGTCAGTTCCTGGATTTCCCGCCATTGCTCTAGGCTCATAAACGAGACGTCTGCCCAAAGAGTCTAAACGAGCAATGCGAGAACCATGAACAAAATCGACTTGGATAGCAATAGGTGGGTCAACCGAAGGTCTTCGTAAAACGCCTAATCTCTTCGCGGGCCGTTGTTTCGTTCGGGAGGGCGGTGCCCGTTTCTTCGCCCCCCGCTTGAGTTTGAAGCTTTTGGTGAGGGACAATTTGTAGAAATATGTCCGAGTCCGTTACAATTGTAACATCGGACTTTGGGATTGCTACCGCGGTTTTCCATATTTGTATTCGTTTTTTCTTTATATGGAGTTGTTTCTCCTGTAGGCTTAAACGAGGTTTTTTCATGTTTGTTTTTGTTTGACGTAGGCATAGAAATCTCATAGGTAACTAGAATGCTGCCGTGTAACTGGCAAATGGGCCAAACGCCGTGGCAGACGATAGCCAGATCTCAGCCAATCAGAGCTCAAAGAGTGGTTCTGCCAAGAATTTAATGTCACCAGAGAGAATGACGTCACCTATCTCCCGCTATAGTAGCGGATCCAAGGAGGATTATTATCCTCCTTGGCGCAACCACTCTACGGCCTCTCATTGGCTGAAGGTTCAAGGCGAACTGGCGTCAAGCTCGGCCGTAGGCGGTAGCATTCTAGTTACCTATGAGATTTCTATGGACGTAGGGGTCTCCCTATTGTTAGGCCTATTCGCTTCGAATCTTTGATGATATTTTTTATTATTTTTGCGGTCGTAACTTGACTTGTTTTCAGGTGTGTCGTTATTATTGACTGCTTTTATCGCGGCTTCAATTTGATTACATTTCAGCTGTAGGGCTGCTAATGTGGGAACTGATGACGTGACCAGTTGTAATCTAATTTCGGGTCGTACATTTCGTTTTAAAATAGCTATCAGCGCCATATCCGGTTGTGGATAGGATAACTGCTGATTTAACTTAATTATTCGGCCGAAGAAGTTATCGATTGATTCATGTTTACCCTGTATGGTCTGTAACATATCAATCATACTGGTTTCTTCTTGTTCGGTTGGGAAAAAATAATTTCGAAACCTTCCCTGAAATTGTACTCCCTCAAGGTCTGCCGCTTCTTGTCGATACCAAGCTAAAGCGCGATCTTTTAACACTAAGGGTAACATTCGCATCATGGCTTGTCCGATAAGCCTTGTAATTTTTAAAGTCATTTAGGGCCATGATAAATTCAGGCGCGTTTTCGTTGCGCCTTCTGCTATAGGACAAATCTTTCGGCGGTTCGGGTGGCCCTCGGCTAGTTTGCAACGCGGCCGCCAACAATTGAGCGAACCCATGGAAATCTATTTTAATCGTTGTTCGGAATAATAACCCAACCAGGAATTTTTACGAGCCCCAGTTCGGGTGCCAAATGTAACCAGTCTCTACTCTTATTTTAGTAATCTCACGAGTAGTTCGAGACCAACGGTTACATATCTATTATTAATCGGACTCTGTTCCTGGTTAGGCTTAACTTATTGGAATAACGACATAAAAGGATCTGTTTTCAATATTAACCTTTATGGAATTGAATTAGAATTAGAACAAAAAGAATTTTAATGGTTCTATCCACTTACGATATAGTCTAACCCGTCAATCTCCAGACGACCGTAGGCGGAGTTCATCGTGGTGGAAAAATCTTTTCAGGAACGAAAATAACGGAGCGCGATCGGTGAAAGGTGAACCACGCACACTGCCTTGAATCGCGTGGCACCAGCGCTTTTAAAACTAGCCCCCCCCCCCAAGCAGCCTTGGAAATAAGGTTTTTTTTTAAACTGGTCCTTATGACCAGTGACCCCCTAGCTTATGAATTATTAAACTGGTCTTATATAAAATGTTCTAATGTCATTTATAAGCCTAAAAAAACCTATACTACATGTTTAGATGTTAGATTATGTTGGTAACATTAACTTAACACGTATTCAAAATAGTTAACTTCATTTTACGAGTACCACAAAAATAGTACAATATAGTACTATCTCACCTAAGACTACTACCATAGCCTAGAAGACCCTCGTAATTTACCGTATTATCTCTCTTTCTCTAGGCCTCGTAACTCCAGAGTCCCCGGTCCGTTACCGCGTAGCCTACCGTACTTGGGGAAAGCGAGACTAGAGGATTGAGGGTTTGAGGCCAGAGGGGGGTTAGACAGTTCGACTCTACATAAAACATCGACGTGCGGCCGCGGCGGTAGTAAGCGGAGTCGCTGTACATAGAAATCCAGTGAATAGGGAAATCAAATTTGATATAAACCTTGAAATAATAGGTCAACTCCTATTATTTGGAATTATTAAACTTGTCACCTTCTGTTTTTTTGTTATTATTTCGAATTAATAAACTGGACACGGTGACCAGTGACCCCCCAAATTTTGAATAAATAAACTGGTCTGAGCAATTAATTAACTGGTCTTTGACCACCTGACCACCGTTATTTCCAAGGCTGCCCCCAAGCGGTCATCGTAACTTGATGAACCTTGCACGGATCGTGGCGGCCTCTCGCGGAGGGCGCCCGAACCGTTGCAACCTGGCCTTGTTTAAATGTTGCTCTTACTTTCACAAGCCTACTACGCGCGCGCTACAGTCGCGAGGAATATAAGTTTTTTAGCGCGTGTGCAAATCGCTCGTGCGCAAAATATACTAATAAAGCTGTCTTGTGACGTAAGAGCAACATTTTAACAAGTTGAGCAAGACCACTTTTTATTTTATAAAATCAACTATTCTGGTTTGCCAATCAAATTCTCCATAAAAAATACTGTCACATTTTTGTAACAGATAATTCAAATGTCCCGTTGCTCATTACCACCTCTAACAAATGTTTTATGGCTAGTCTTTGTTTGTACCTACATTTTCAAAATACTTGATGGAAGAATACAACCAATTACACAAGAAACACTTATTTATTTACATTTAAATATTATATATAAAGAAATCTGTACTTAGGAACACAGTGCTATGACTAGGAAGGACTTGCGACAAATGCGTATTATTAGACATATATAAAAAAGCATTTATCTTTAAGGGGATAAAGTATGTACAAAATACTTAACCAGCTACAATAGTTGCATAATAATTTTCCCTATAATGTTAAAACGTGAAATGATTTGCGTAAGAAAAGTTTACATATTTTGGTACAGTGTGTTAAATTACAATTGATGTTGTTTACAGTTCAATATCACACCACAGGCTTCTCTTTAAGTGGCAATGGCGGAGCTTCCAAGAAATCGTAACATGGTGGTGGTAAGGTATCTTTGACACCGTAAGGTTGAATTTTCACTTTTTCAGAAGAATTGCACAAAAGCAAATATGATAAGTCATTGTTAACTTGCAAATTCTGAAATTGACAGTTTTTATGAGTTTAAAAAATTAGTCATAAGTTGGATAAGCCCAAAACTAATGATCTAATAGCTTTGCAAAGTTCCTCATTTTTCTGAACAAGGTGTTATACAATTACATTTGTGTGGATGCAGAAACATTACCTTGAAATTAGAAAAAAATTAGGTTTTTACCTTGACTCTTTGCTCCTGAGCTGTTGCCGCAGTAGCACAGCAAAGCCATATCATAACCATAATGGTTAGTAGTAAAAACAGAAGTAATAGTTTCCTAGGTACTCCAGATTGCCTAGAGACACAACTTAACCAATCCACTCCTTTCTCAGTTGAACTTTTACCAGTTGATTGATCAAATGCTTGTTGCATTTTTATGAATTCATCTCTTCTCAGAGTGTTTGCAGTGAAATCTTTGATGGTACCACCACTACTAATCAATAAGCCATTTCCAAACTCGTCCATTTCGTGAATATCGCCTAAAATTAAAAAAGGCTTTGAAAACTGCTGACATTAAATTCAACATTACGCTATGAGAAATGAGTGTCATCAATTCCGTAAATAATGAGGTGCCTGAGCCCTCTGGATTCCATTAAGCCAAAATCCCATACAGAATTTAAATGTAGTTTTCGGCTTCCGCTACACTACCAATTGGCATAATACAAATTGTACATCATGGCCAAAACTATCTAAAAATTAATACAGTGAATTACATTACGTAATCCTACAAAAATTTACTACTTTTAGCCATGGATTAACAATAACTCACAGGGATAGTTCTCTTATATAGAACTATCATTGCCAGCCAAAAATACGTTTGCTACAAACTCTTCCCCTCTTACAATCCTACACTCCCGACTTTCCGCCAAAAAAACTGCTCGTCTGCTCCCTGAATTGAATCGTTTCCGTTAGGCCTAGTTCTGATTTCGCCCGCTAGGACCGATGGGGTTTGAATCAAACTTATTTTAGAGTTATTGTTAATCCATGTTTTAGCCATCCAAATTTTGTATTTTGATCACACGATATTGAAACTTATCTTCTGAATTGTCGCAAAACATTTTTGTATAATCTGAAGAGCACTAATACTTAACAAGTTAAATTATCAGATATTAAATATTAATTAGAAGTGGCAGAAATATTTAACTTTTGTCTCTCTTTTAGAATAAGATAATCCGCACACGCACACTCTAAGGGTATAAATACCTGTACTTTCTTCACTGATTATCTCTTGCAGTACGTCTGGTGTATCCTTACTCACAACGACTTTACCATCATCTTGCTGAACATATAATGTCCAACTTGATGATATAAATTGGGACACATGGCCAACCATGTTTGAGTAAACAGTTCGCACGTAGATTAAAGGCTGAAGTACATGAGCAGTCTGTGGCTAAGAAATAAAATTAATTCAAAATAAAATAATACACTAGACAAGTTAAGCCTGTTAAGGTTTAAAATAAAACTGCACAACAAAATGTTTAAGATCATATCAAAAATGTATTATATACACAAGGAAAACGACTATGTGGAGACAATTCCTTTCACTATCAAAAAGTAAGTTGCATCCCGTATCTCATTGGTTCCTTAAAGTCTAAGTCTTCCGACATTAGTCATTCTTTCTAAGTATGAAAAATACATTCTTAATAATATACTTTCTTCATACATGGAAAGTAGTGGACAATAACATTTACTTTAAAAATTTAGAGACTCAGATTAAAGAATTATAAACCCGGCCAACTTGTACGTTGACTATTTCATATTCCTTTTAATTGAACTATAATGTTAATACTATAAAATAAAGTTTAAACCATGCTATTTGTTTTAAGCTTATTAGGGTAATATTGCCCCAATTTTCCACTATCTGCCACTGGCCTAAGTTATGAAAGAAAAAGTGACCTTTTCTTAACACTGCCTACATGTTTTCTAGTGCAGCTTAACCATTATATTATCTACATAAAGTTTGAAAAACCAAAGGCATGTGGATTTTTTCCGTAATCATTTTGTACAAAACACACATATAAAATTATAATTGCTTTCAACGAAGCTATTTTTCTTTCCATTGCAAAGTACTGTTTTTTAATTAAAAACAAATTAGAATAGACTATTATGTTATTTATAGTCTCCAGAATTGTATGGATCGTATCTGCTATCACGAGGAGGGGCACTTCAAATTTGGTTAATATTTTTCAGATGATTCTGTGACGTAATTCGGTATAACATTTTCAGGAGAGCATTATCGCCCTTACCAAAAATAAGTGGTCTAAGAACTATTTAAGTTAGTTTTAAGTTCGTATTTGAGACAAATACCAACTAAAAACCTACTTAAAAACAACTTAAAACTAACTAAAAACTTACTTAAAATGTTACTTAATAAAGACCACTTAAAACTTACTTAAAATGTTACTTAATAAAGACCACATAAAGCCAACTTAAAAATAATATGTAATTTTCTGACCACTAAATACCAACTTAAAGAAAAAGGCATTTTCCCACCAACTTAAAACCAACTTATTACCAACTTAACTTGTTTAATGAAATATGCTGACCACTTAAAACAAACTTAATATCAACTTAAATGTGAATACCAACTACATACCAACTTATTTTTTGGTAAGGGTCTTGTTATAAAACACTGCTTGACATTGCATCACAATCATTTTAATTGGGAAATTGTTCCATTAGGTACCTTTTTAAAGGTTTATTTTTACTATAACCTTGTATACAGATGCAAACTTGGTGAAATTTTAGTTAGGTGGTCATAATATTCTCATCACCCCACTTTTCGCCAACTTTAACTGAGAGGGAGAATGCTGACGGGAATTTTCGGAGTTTGAAACCAAGGTGGATTCTGATTGAACATTTCGGAACTCAGAAAGGTTAAATAAATCACCAGCCCCCAAAGCCAAATTTGGTCAAGGTTTGCCACTTACCCATGTGGCCAGTTCACCTTCTATAGAATTACTAACCTGATTTTCATCTTTATTTGCGAAGTTTTGCTGGCTATCACATCCTGCATAGCAGGCCAGTTTTTCGGGAGAAACTTTGTATGCTTCTTCACAAGCTGAAAACGAAATAAGATTTATATCACATAAGCAAAATCAAGAAAAATACACTTACAAGCTACACAGGAATGATGAGTATCATTTGCGTTATCGACTGTTCCAAGCACATCAATCATTGAATAGAAACGACATCCTCTTTTACAGCAAGATAAGTGCTCTGCCTAAAAAATATTTTCAAACTTAAAAATTTGTTTTATGGTACTAAGAAGCATATATTTATTAACGACAAAAAGTTTCAAAAAGCTATGCTATTGTCTCATCCTTATCATTAATAAATGTGAGGGGAAATGAAATAGCTGCTCCATTTGATAATGTGTTAAACATAATAAAGAAAAACATGTTCATATTGTTTATCCTTTAATTTTGACAGTGTAGAATCTAGTTTCCATTAACCAAAATGAAAGGGAGTATAAACTAATTAACATTAACTGCTAAAATGTGTTACAACTTGTTTCAAACTTAACTAGTTCCTGCTAAACCTGGTGGCAGAAATTTTAAATTTGTTGATATACTATAAACGTAGAAGTTCATACTCCCTTAATAAATAAATTTGAAAACAACAAAAACCAAATAATTCAGGATTATTCCACATTGCGACAATAATTATAATAATTAGATTAAACATGAATGGGTTATATTAAATAGATTGATGGTTTAAAGGAAAAGTCCAGGTTGGGTAAAACTTGGATCTATTTGAAAGATCATGTTTAAATAAACTCAATAATATCAGTCATAAAATTGTATCTTTTTTTAATGAAGAGAAATTATTTTAAATGAGCGAAATTTACCCGCCAAGCGATCTGCCATTTGGTTTCGCGGTGACGTTTTGGGACTTTAATCACATGCTATAACAGCGCTCTGTTCCCTGCGCGCGCTTGCTCCGCGTGCAATCTGCGGAGGGAAGGCGAAAGAAAATGGCAGCTCGCTTGGCGGGTACATTTCAGTAGTTTAAAAATTAATTTCTCATCATTAAAAAAAGATAAAATTTTACGACTGATATTTTTGAGTATACTTAAACATGATCATTCAAATAGACCAGTTTTACCGAACCTGGACTTTTCCTTTAAATTATAATTCATGCTTAATATCCTCTAATGGCCATTGTGTTACCACAATGGGTAAATTAATTGAGCCATCCATGTTAATGTAGGGCTGGACGAAAAGCTCGTTTTTGGATATTTGTCAAACATCAAATACTTCTTATTTAAATACTTACAGTCAAATCGAATTTTTAAAATGACCAAATACTGCAAGGTTTGAAAATTTTAACCAAATAGAAATTTTTATAAAAATTATTCCACCAAATACGAAATTCTATGTGGCAGAGATTCTATCAACTAAGAAAACTTGTTTTCAACTTAATATGCATGTGTAAAAATCATTAAATATATCAGATAATCAAAATATTTTAATTCCAGTAAATATCTAAATTTGGTCAATATTTTAATTCAGGTTAATATCTAAATTTGGTAAATATTTAAATTTTTGGTAAATATTTAAATTCAAATATTTAAATTAAATTTAGGAAAGTATTTCAATTTGGATAAGAATTTAAATACTTAATTTTAAATATTTACCAAAAATTAGATATTTACCCAAAATTAGATATTTACCAAAAATTAGGAATTTTTACCGAAAATAGATTTACCAAAAATTAGATATTTACCCAAAATTAACCACCTTTGTTTAAAAAAAATTTAATAATTTCATAGCGATTTCGATTTTCCCATGTTAATTTACATAAAGAAATATAATATTTTAGTTGTCAAAAACGTTTTCGGTTGCCATGGTAAAACTAAAGCCCATCACATATTTTCCCTTTGGGGTTTTTTAAGTTACATGAAGGTCTACTCAATCCCTGAATTTAAACAAAATCGATAAGTTACAGCTCGGGTAGTCTCCTTGTAAGTCAATGACCTATAACTAGTTTTAGATATAAAAAACTATGAAAATTTTTGACACAAAATAGGTAGAGATAAATGGCACTCTTCCACAACATGTAATTCCTAATATTTAAGGTTATCTTGTCCTTTGCCTTTTTCCTCATTTGTCCATAAACCTAGCAGCGCTGCCAAATTTTACCTTGCTGAACAGGGGAGTCAATGTAAGCAAACAAAATGGTGGTGGTGAGAGTTAAGCAGAAGCGCTAGTAGTTTTTGCTAGGGGAATCCATTTTGAAGCCTAAATCAACAAAGTTATTGTTGGATTTACCCTAAATAGAGAGACGACCATGCTGTTAAGATAGAAAGCTGAGGAATTTTAAATTTTGAAACACGCTTTTGAAAACATGACGTCACAGTTTGTTTACATAGTTTGATTCACTTTGGCTCAGTCTGCGTGAAACATGATGCCAAAAAAAAGATATTTAAGGAGCCATTTGTTCAAGGTTATAGCTCGACCGTGTCAAATACTAGTCTGTTTATGTGTTATGCATCGACTGTGCTCCCTATTTGATGAGCCACCCTGTTACAAAATGGTTGTATTTTTAATTACAAGTCAATAAAAAATCTTGAATCTTGAGTGTCTCATTCTGGAAACAGAACATCCTTGCTTAGATATACCAGTATAAAACCACTCTTAAAACATTTTAACAAATATTAACAAAATTAACTTTATTAAACTTTCATTTAGTGAATGTTTTGAAACAAAGATTTATATTAGTGTGGCTGAAAATCAGAGCCAAAACTTTGTTTATTAGAATCAATTTACGCTAGATTGGAAAAGTACAAATTAATTGGTTTTTCGTTGTTTGAAGAATAAACTACGTAGAAGTCAGAAATTGACATACACACCCAACAATTAGAGAGCACCATATTATCACAATTGTAAAAAAATCACAAAATCAAACCACAAATAAGAAACCACTAAACTGGCTAGTTTCAAAAAATGTCAACCCCCTTACTAAATGTTCTAAAATTTTGTCAGATTAGAGTTCCACCTTTAGTATTATAAAATATTAATCACTCCGCATGAGCTAGATATTCTACATACTTCTGTAATTTAATTTTAGCATTTACGATTAAATGTACAATATACAATCACTGAGATTTTTCACTGCTGTATGCCTTGGATGATCAATAACATCACAACTTTTATTTCTTAATCAATCCTAGAGTGTAGTTATTTACTTTAAATGTTAAAACTTTGAGCCATGGTTAATTATGAATTATTATTATTTTTTTAAAAAAGGTGCTACTTCAGGGCTTTAATAGTTATTTATACTTATGGAGCATGATTATGTTGAGACTGATCCCTATCATGCTCCCCTGATTTAGTGTTATTGGTTATTGTTTCCTCATGTTTATAAATGTATTTTTTCTACATAAACTTCATTGCAAAGATGCTTTACCAGAAGCCTGCCTTTGAGGCTTATTGAGCAGTTTATCACGACACTATCACTTTCAGGGGGGTTCGTGGCTGACGAAATCTGAAAGGGATTGGGATGTACCAATAAGAATAACCAAGGTTATCGTTAAAGGGCCCACACATTAAATTTGAGGGAAAGATCGTAACAATGAAGAAAAATGCTCCCTATAAGCGCCTGACTTGGATGTCCTTGGAAGCTACTCTTATCAAAAAATCTATTGAAGGGGGAGGTGGGAGGAGATCAGCTGCGATATACTGTATATGGCGCTAGTGTTCTGATATAGTACTTTTTTACTTCGTTTTAGACAGTTTGCGTTCTTTTTCTGGGCATGGAGGAAAAAAATGGAATTTAGGTGGAGCAAAAGTGTTTGGGTCGTGATACGTTTTATTTCAAAAGGTAAATAAAGATTTAACTCCTTCAAATGAGCCAACATCTCATTTGTTCTCTAAGCCTTACATTTTTCCTGTAGTGTTATTAATGACTGGAATTCCCTTCCCCAAGAGACTGTTTCTATCCCCAATCGCCACACGTTTCGCCGCCACGTCTCTGCCTTTTTTCAATTTAAAGATTCCTCTCGCGTTACTTGATTCTCTACTTCTATTTCCAGGGTTGGCATAAAACCAGCCATACCGGTTATTGCCACCTGATTAAATCCAGTTATAGCCACTTGAAAAAATTCAGAATTTTTTGGCTTTTTTTTTAAAAAAAATTACAATATGAATATTTTAGTAAATTAATAGTTTTTATTTAGAAAGTTCCAAAGTCCACTGCCTCGCTTCTGTCAGTGCGTCATACACAAAAACTAGGGGGAATTTCCCGAAGAAATCAAAAGAATTCAGTTATTTTATATAGCTATTTCGCTTTAATTTGTTTAGCTCCTTATTTACGACAATAACGGCAGACAATTTCTACTTACATATGTAAAAGGTACTGTTTATATTTTAGCCGGCTATAACCGAAAAAAACGGTTATAGCCAACTAAAACCACTGATTTGGATTTTTACAAAAAAAGCCGGCTTTTTTCCAACCATTTCCAAATTTAATCATTTATTATAGTCATTTGTTTTGTCTTTTTTTGCGTCTTACTGTAGCGATGCTCAAACAAAAGCCCACCTGAGGCTTATTGAGCAATTCTTTTTTGTCACAAATAGTGTATAGGTAAAGACTTAGGTGCCAGCTCACATATGTATAAGTCTTCCCTCATAGTCTTTAATAAAGGTATTCACAGGTACTAGCTCCAATACCCCATTCTTTTAATTTAGTGTCACCCGAGCCTCTTGAGATATAAAGGAGGAGAAAGAAAATTTGCCCCTTTTCTGCCCAAAAAACTGAGTTATCTTTTCCACTATATGAGCCATAAAGTAGTGAACAATTTTTCAGTAACTCTTAAGTAACTGAACTTTCAACTTCACAAAAGCCTGTTAATTTCATCAGAAAAAAATTTCTACAGTGTTATTAATATATAGTCCAAGCATTTATGTGGGTTACCTTTGGGTAAGTGTGAAGTGAGTAGGTTTTTTCGCATACTTCTTCACATGTTCCAGCACCTTTAACGTAAGAGGCGATATCTATTTGCGAATCACCAACTTCTAATTTTGCACAAATACAAATTTGAAAAGTAACCGTAATAAATACAAGTAAGTTAATCATATTCTTAATATTAAATATAATAGTTTCAAGACTAATCCATAGAATACACAATGGCGGGTTTTTTCTTTTTAAGCAAAAATGCCAGACTTTAGAGCACTGCCAGAGAAGGCAGTGGTTAGAGGGAGCTCAGAAGCCATGTACACCAGCACCAAATTCGAAAAGAAAATGATTCGAGCTATTTTAATTGCGCTTTGGAATGAATAAAAGGCGCAATGCAAGAATTTTAAATACAATGAAACGTTCATGTGCATTTTTGGGAAAAATTACACTTATTATAAATTTGAATGCACGATTCTTAAGAATTGTCCACCAGGATTGCCGGATTTATCATTGTACAAGCACGGAGCACCACTACAACGGGGTTGGACATAAGGATATTTTTTTTAGTAGTCAGCCTAAGTGAGCCTTCTATCTTAATTTATTTTAGTAGTCACTGACTAGAGGGGTAAACAAGACGTACGACGATCAGAATACACACAATCCTTCTAATGTGTTAAGTTTGTTTGAGCTATTCACAGCAACCTGCAACGCCGGTATCACAACCAAAATATATCCACGGTCACACATATATTCAAATTTACACTTATTTGTTACTTCTAGTCATACTTTGAAAGCACGAAGATTCCTTCGATCAGTGTCACTCTAATTTTTTACTTCTGATAACACTTATTTGTTACTACTAGTCAGCCGTTGAGTGTCACACTTATTTCTTCTGGTTATACGACAAAGACTAGTTCGATCAGTTTCATACTTATTTGTTACTTCTGATCACACTTATTTGTTTTTCTGAACACACTTATTTTTTACTTCGGATTGCACTTATTTGTTACTTCTGATCACACTTATTTGTTACGTTGAGTGTCACACTTATTACTTCTGGTCATACGCCGAAGACTAGGTAGATCAGTGTCATACTTAATTGATACATATGGTCATACGTCGAAAGCGCGGCCCACTCTGAACGTCCTTGAAAAACGACAGAGGGAAACGGGCGCGTAGACCTCTATAAACACGCGGATTTACCATGTTGGAAATTGCGGGGGTCCGTATACGCTGCCCAAAAAACCTTACTTAAAATTAAAGGGCAACGCAAGACAGTGGTCATGCAGGGGGGAACTATGTTTTCTTCAACAAGCCGTAAGTAGGTTTTCCAAGGATGATTTTATACAGCGCGAAAGCCTTATTCTCCTTGGTGTAGCCACGTGGCGCAATTTCGCTCTCATTCGCGAATTTTTCGATTTTCTTCGCTGAGTTAGCAAAATAAATTCGGCAAATATGGTTCTGCTTTTTTTACAGAGGGAAAGGCTATGGCAGATGGCGCATGCGCAGTCGTTCTTTTTATCTAGAAGATAATTTACCCCCCTGCATGGTCACTTGCGTTGCCCTTTAAATTTAAGGAACGTTTTTGCAATTTTAGGTTATATGCAAACCACAGCTATCAAAAATATAACTTTCATGAAAATCGGACTTAAATTAAGGAACTGTATGTAGATTTTTAGGCGAATATATAAAAACACGAAAATTGGGGTCCCGTAAATTACCCTAAAAACTATACTTAAATTTAATATTTACTGATATAACCGAAGTTGTACCCCTGTAGCAAATTAGAGTCGGGCCGACGTCGGCAAAAGGTACTAGAGACTAAAGTCGGCCGACGGTCGGCCGACCTTTGGATTTAGGGTCGAAATGTCCTAGGGGTAAAAGGGTCGGCCGACCACAAAACGTCGACTCTTTACCGCCTTTTAATAGACCTAAGAACCGACTCCGAAACGACGTCGGCCCGACTTAGAATGTACTGTATCATTACGTCGAAACGACTTACTTTTTTGATAATTTATGAAAATGACCACATAAAACCGTAAACATAGCTGTATAAATAGCTATTTATATGTATGTAGTTGGTCAAGTCACATGAACGGGAGTGAAACAATGAGTTTTTTCCGTCAATCGGAAAGCTCTTGAATCTAGAATACAGAGTTCTATAGTTTCTTGGGGCTTAGTAAAAGTAACGAATAAATCTTCATTTATAAAATCTTAGCCTAACATATTTAGCTATACGAATGTAACCTACTTGAGCTGAGAGATTTTTAATAAGGAAACATTCTCAGATTGAATATATAATCTTTTTCGAAAAAATATAATACAGAAAAGAAGTTATTTTAAAAATATTTCAATTTGTTTTATTAAATCGCCAAAGTTTAACAGTTTTGAGCGATTAATTGGCAAAGCGCGACCTTAAATCGACTCTTTCTGCTAGAGGGGTAATAATGAAATGTAAGGTCTATTTTAAGTACCGACCATAAATAGTCCCAAAAAAGGATTTACGGTTTTAGCGTCGAAAAACGTTCGGACGTTTTTAGGTCGGCATTTGGTCGTCGACTATAAAGCGACTTTTCGACCGTACCCCGACCCTAAAACGACTTCATGTGCTACAGGGGTAGGTCCACTGAATCCTAACCTATCCAATAAATGTTTTTTAAACGTTATCGGACTTAATTTTAATGAAAATATCTACCACATAAAGCGAAATCACCGAAAATAGTAAATTGGGCAAATGCCCAACGTCTTGGGCTCCGATTTGAAAACTTTATGAAAGGCTATCAATGGCAATGTATGTACATTCGAACGATATATCATTGACTCTTCTAGTTATAACCGTTGAAGAGGTATGCGTGACACGGCGCCATCGGCGTCATCGGCGGCAAATCCTTAGGATTGTGTTGTGTGTAAAAAGGGGTATAACAAGTGGGTCACGTGACCCAAATAATAGTCTTACACGAGCCCCGCGTCCTCTCCCCAGCCATTTCGCGGTACAGCTCTACCCCAGCGCCAGGCTAGACGTAGTGACTCTTTCTCTCTACCGTGCTGTGTCATGCCTACGGCGGCGGCAGCGGCGGCGGCGGACGCCGGATAACGGAGCGAGACCAGGAGTCTTACTAAGAGCCTATACAGCTCGTGTAAGACTAAAAACCAGAAGGACAGTCAACAGTTTGCTTTACTAGTCAAGAGTTTATTATCACTTGAATTACAGGACTTTGGCCAATCACAATTTTTTCACGACTTAGAGTCTTTGACTAATTTAAAATATTTTCATTGATAATATCCTCAAATGACGCATTAATTTAAGATAGAGATTTAGAATCAGAACTTGTATGAGGTGCAGTGGACTCCTGGACTCTTGATTTTCTACAAGTATACATGTTGTAATTTTTTTAAATAAAATGGGATTGATGAATGATGAATTTATGATACGCCATGTTCGCCATTATATATGAATATTTAGGTTAATTTTTCTCTAGTCAAATTAACTAGTAAGCCCTCAGATTTCGATTAATTTTATTAGTCAGATCATTTATTTTAGAAGTCAAAGTTTTAAGTTCTAAAGTATTTTATTCCGGCAAAAGGCGATGCCCATCACGCCAGTGGGCTGTACAGTAGTTTGCAAGGTAAATTTATAAAACAATGAGATAAAAGAGTATATACAGAGAAATTTACACAGGATAATGAGATCAGGTTAAATAAGCGTTTAGCTCGCGGGCGAACTTTGAGCGATCCACAATGCATTTGAGGTGGTCCGGAAGGGCATTCCATTCCTTCAGCGACGAAGGAACGAAAGAGTGCCGTCGAGTTGAAGTCCTCATGAAAGGGAGAGCGTAGTGCGGTCCACGCCGACTGCCACGAGGGGATCGAGCCCAGCCCGAAATGGATTGGGAGAGAGGAGATAGAGCTTTATCGCCTGCTGCCGTCGGAAGGGAAAATTCGGAAATTGTCTTCCCCCCGCCCATAAAACGTTCAGCGTAGAGGCTCGTGACGCTCGTCCAATGAAATTCGTACACAACCCTTCGTTAGCGTGTTTAAAGGCTAGCTGCGTTCTCCTTGAGTTTGTTGCTCCTAGGTGACACAATGTATCTTTAAATTATACGAAAATTTTAAGCCTCGGTTTAATCTACCGCGTATTTCGAAACGGAAAAACCCGATTACTATTGTTAAATGATTGCGAACGCTAATTGTAATACGAAACAAATAACGAAATACGAGGGACATTTGGCGTTAAAATATTTTAGAGAATCTACGTATAGAAAGGTCAAGCTCTTTTGGTAGGCAATCGTATATTTAACGGTAGGGAAACAGTTAACGAAGACAGCTCAGTAGTTCAAGGGCAATGACTAAAAAGTATACTATATAACAATTAATGTAGATAATTTAATTTTAATTGTCATATAATTTCTATAAAATATTACTCTAGGTTGTACAAGATATAAGTATTTAAAATTCACTGGGAATTACCGCTCTCTCCCTAGGTATATCCATAGCATACGCATAAACTTTGAGCCTGTCTATTTCAAAAATAAAACGATAAAATATATCTTAAAATCTTTATTTTTGGGTTTCTTTTAAGTTCATTTATTATGGAAAAATGTTAATCAAATATTATTTCTAAAAACAATTTGTTAATTTAGTTTAAATCGTCGCTACCATAGAAATCTCATAGGTAACTAGAATGCTGCCGCCTACGGCCGAGCTTGACGCCAGTTCGCCTTGAACCTTCAGCCAATGAGAGGCCGTAGAGTGGTTCCGCCAAGGAGGATAATAATCCTCCTTGGATCCGCTACTATAGCGGGAGATAGGTGACGTCATTCTCTCTGGTGACATTAAATTCTTGGCAGAACCACTCTTTGAGCTCTGATTGGCTGAGATCTGGCTATCGTCTGCCACGGCGTTTGGCCCATTTGCCAGTTACACGGCAGCATTCTAGTTACCTATGAGATTTCTATGGTCGCTACATTTACATAAGCATCAACGGGAATAGTAATTTATTTTTAACCAAGTTACGAGCGAGCTCGCCCCTAGAGGCACTGCGCGTCAATCGCTCGTACTCTATATTAACTTTTTTTGTTATTTTAGGCCTTTGTTACTTGAATGAGGGCCAGAGGTTAAATTAATTGAGCGTAGCTCTTACTGTGGAAAGTTCACTGTCCATTGCGCTTTGGGGGAAAGGAAAAGGGGAGCTTCGGAAAACTACTCTAGAGAAAATATTGCTGTCCGTCGGAAGCCAAAGGAGTTGGGGGAAAAGGGGAGCTTGCCCTTGGAATGACGTATGTTGCCGTGTCGCGAGTTATATCATTGGATGGTATAAAGGCCCAAGCACTCATACGGTTCGCAAGCGATTTCGCCTGCGAATTTTCACACACGCGCCCATGTGCCATGACTTCCATTCTATTTAAGTCACGCGACGCGACGCGATTTGCTAGCGAAATTTCGCGCGCGAAGGCTATGTGTGCATCCGCCTTAATTTTTGACCCGGGTTTTAATATTGCGCGCCTTAAAAATTAACAATAAGAGTGGATTATCTGCCAAAAAAACAGAACTTGAAAGGCTTATGATCCTTTGCGGTATTACCACAATACCACATAGGCCAAGTTTCAAATAAGATAAGCAATAGCTGTGTACAAATATTTTCGTTTTTTATTTTGTTTTATCTTTACCAAATAAACAGTAATCTTTGGTAAACTAAATTATTTATCTTTCTTTTCTTTCTCTACTTGGGTTTAATTAATCTAAGCCTAATTAACCGCTTGATTTGCTGCTCGCTCCGCTCAAGTCTTTGTTGAAAATGCCGTTTTCGGTTTTTGCGACGACCTATAGTGATAATTAATCCAAGGATATTTCTTGGATAAATAATTGGAATATTATTAATCCAAGTATATGTTAACCAAAGGGTTAACGACTAAAATGTTTGAAAAGTATTGGTAATGTGGAACCTTAAAGGGGCTCCAAAGTTCGGTGGCAAAATGTGTGTAAAGTCAGTAAAGTGCGAAATTTACGGTTGACTCTGCCCGCCTCTGCCAAGGCCGAATGAGGGGTTGGGGGAATGAAAAGCATGCTCAATTTTCTTTCTTTTGTCATCGAACTATGGAGCCCCTTTAAGTAATTTGCGGTCTAGACGTTTCTGGGCTTTGTCTAGTTTGTCATACTCATAGAAATCTCATAGGTAACTAGAATCATGGACACTGTATCTCTAACCGGACGGGAAAAGCTGTAGCTTCCACCATACAAAATTACCTGCCGCCGCCACCGTCCATCTGTAAGGGGGCGAGGGGGTGGAGAATTTTAAAAGTTCCGGGCTGTCAAGGCTATATAACTCGTCACGTGATCAACAAAACGTTCCGTTTGAAACTGCGGTTTACATTCTTCGGATTTCATTAAATTAGTTTTATTTAGGAGGTAATTTTTTATTGTATTTTAACGGTTCCGTGTCAAATAGACTTATGGACTAAATATCAGTTCTTTAGTTAATATGGTACGTTTTTAACAACATTATGGTTAAAAATTATTGCACAGTTTTTTTCCTCCTCCTTCAATTCCATGATTCCATAAAAATTGTCATCCAACTGTTCAAGTTTTTTCCCAAAATTAGATTTTCTAAATGGTTCAAAACAGTAGTACATAGACAAGGCTTAGCATAAAATTAATCTAAAGTCATTTTTTTTAGTTTTTAAAAGCCATAATTCGTTTTATAAAATTCAAAATTAATAGTACCTACTTTCCATTGTAAGAATGCTCCATTTGAAATACCTTTTACTTAAAAATTAAACTTTCACCTAAATTTTCCGATAATCCCGTGGCCCGCGCAATTTTAAACAGATAGCGGACGCTTACACTTCCGAATGACCTTGACGGCCCTGAGAATCGAATACGGCCGACTATTTGAGCTAACACGAAGTAGGACGCAAACGGACAGTGGGGGGATACATTTTTAAACTGTTTTTCTCGTCCGGTTAGAGATACAGTGTCCATGCTAGAATGCTGCCGTGTAACTGGCAAATGGGCCAAACGCCGTGGCAGACGATAGCCAGATCTCAGCCAATCAGAGCTCAAAGAGTGGTTCTGCCAAGAATTTAATGTCACCAGAGAGAATGACGTCACCTATCTCCCGCTATAGTAGCGGAACCACTCTACGGCCTCTCATTGGCTGATGGTTCAAGGCGAACTGGCGCCAAGCTCGGCCGTAGGCGGCAGCATTCTAGTTACCTATGAGATTTCTATGGTCATACTTGTGGTTTAAATTATGTTTTTCCAATGTACTACGAATGGAACGTTGTACATAAAAAATTATTATTTCTTTCAAGTAATCAACACATGAAAGATGCTGATGGATATCATCTTTTGAAATAAACCAAGATTGATCAATTGTTCTTGAAATATTCTTGTAATCCTCTTACCTTTGTGTACGTTACCATTACTTGCCAACTTTTCATTTAGTTTTTTAATTTTCAATTGCAACCTTTTTATTTAAGGTTTCGGTTTGCTTATAGTTCTTAAAGGGAATAGAACTTCCAACGCGTTCTTTATGGAAGACCCCATCAATTTCCTGTATTCCCTTCACAATCAGCAATTATCAGCGCCGCAAGTGTGAAGAGCCATGGGCGGCAGCGGACAATATTGGAACCCTCGGAGGGCGACAGAAATACCACAGTTTATATTCCCTTTAAATATGATGATTCTTTTTTGGTCTTAAATCCAACCTTTTGGTTTTCGTATGTTTTGCTATCTTCTGCTGGAATATTTTTGTTTGCATATGTTTTCAAATCCACTACTTGAACCATTTTGTTTGCTGTTGTTTTGTCTCGATATTAGCTGAATTTCAATTGTAGGAATTTCCACTGATAAAGAAAGTCGTGTTAAAATTTAATAGAGTTGTTTCGAATGAAACTGTTTAAAATTGTTCTGTAGATATATTTTCGCTGAAACTTGCTTCTTTTTGTAGGTATATTGTTGCGCTCTTCCACCATTTCTACAAACCGTTTACTAGATTCTATTTGAAATTTGAGTTTGAACTCATGACCCCGTTACCATCTTCTGCCGTTACTAATATATAAATTTCATCGTACCAGTTGTTTTATGACAGTCCTTGATATTATTTTCTACTAAGTTCTACGAAACCTTTACGTTTGAGCAACTAGCTAAATTATCATTCCCTTTTTGAAATATGTTTCATTTAAATTAACTTATAAATAAACAATACTTAAAACTCCATTTTTACTTGTTGGCCTAAATTCATTCGAAAATATTGTTGGAATAGCGTTTGGTGTCAGTCTGTTTTTTGTTTTACTATTCATAAAACAAGAATCCTCAAAATGTAGGGCGCATATTTTATTATGATGTAATTGTATAGCATCTTTCAAATAAAGATCGCTTCTTCCGACATTTATAAGCCATTTCCCAGAGGTAAGTTTATTGAAAAACCACATATTAAAGATAGGCCTAACAAAAGCTATTAATTAATTTTTCTTTCTTTCTCTTTTGGAAACTTAAACAAGGAGATCCTTGGCTTTTCTTTAGAACTATTACATAATTTTGCAGAACAATTACTTCCAGGCATATTTCTTTATTGCTACAAAATACAAACACTCAAGATAATAATTTCTGAGACGAAACGCGTAGATATATTCTTGCGTCTGAAATCCGCTGTTTGGGATTTTGAAAAATGCGCTTTCTTCCGGTCGTTAGGCGTCGCTCCACTCAGGACTTTTTTAAATACCGGGGGGGGGGGGGGGTGCTTTTCAGGCGGAGTTTCAGCTTGGAGGAATCCTCCAAGGTTTCAGACTTTCAGTATCTCTTCTACTAGTAACTGTCGTCTGCTAATTTAGTAAGGATTACTGGAGTACTGTACCACAAATTTTGAAATTTTTGATTTCGGCTTGTTTATAAATTAATAAATTATGTTTCTTAGGTCCACAAGGGAATTATTCAAATATTTTCCTTTAACAATTAAGCCAAGTGATAACTTGTCGAATTTCAAACCTTTGCAAAATGCCATCTCTTCTTTAAAGGTCGGTTTGTTTTGTCAATTGTATTTTGTTCTAAATTTAATATTTATCTATGTAGATTTTAAAGGGCTCTACTAGCCAAGTGAGTGGTATTTGCATGTTTTTCCAATTACAAACCTTACTGTACTACAGTTAAGTATAAATTTGGCAGTGGTAACTTGTGTCCCTGTGAAACTTTACAAATCTCAGTGTCATAGCTTTCATTCTACTGGTGAATTCCAGTATAATTGGGTTTTTTTCTCGGTGCTGACATAGACATTATATCTTATTCTATATGATATGAATAAGTGAATTTCAACCTTAATTTTTTCAGTTTAGGTATTTCAGTACTGTTACTGATAAATCCAGCGAAGATGAAGCAATTCTACACAACAATCCTTATTATAAAAAATATGAGGATAAAATAAAAAAATTACAAGAGTAAGTATCAATGGCAATGTTCTCATTTGTCAAGATATTATAACTAAATAATATCACTTCACCAAGTATTTTTGAGCATAGTACTTAAAAACTACGGTCTGCTTTAGAATTTTTTTTAATACTTATAGGCTTATTCATTAAGGACTAGAAACTTTTTTCCTGCTGCTAAATATTGTTTTTAAAAATAATTCGTCAAAATTGCACTACAGCGGCCTCATGTAATTGCGTGTTTTTTTTTGGTGGAGAATGTAGCACTTGACGCGTAGATTACGAAACTAATTTTTTTTGGGGCCGCAAATGATAATTAAATTAATTAACTTAATGTTAAAAATGTACTAATTTTAGGGAATTACCGTGTTTTTGTATTTGTGGGTGGCGGAGAATGTAGCACTTGACGCGTAGATTACGAAACTAATTTTTTTTGGGCCGCAAATGATAATTAAATTAATTAACTTAATGTTAAAAATGTACTAATTGTAGGAAATTACCGTGTTTTTGTATTTTTGGGTGGCGGAGAATGTAGCACTTGACGCGTTGATTACGAAACTTTTGTTTTTGGGTCGAAAATGATAATTAAATTAATTAACTTAATGTTAAAAAGTTAGTAGAGTGGAAACCTAAACAAACAGTAACAAGCCGTGGTGTAGGCGACAACCCGACGAAGATAATTACTTCCAAAACACGTAAAAGACGTTACTAAACTCCCCGTATTGGCGCCTGACGGCGCCGCGCACTCGCTTCGCTCAAGCGCTGGGGGCGCGCAGCGCCTCCCCAACCCCATACTAAAAAAAGCGATGGGCCATCTATAACGCGACCTAGAGGACAGTACCAAGCCTTACGCATCAAGTATATACTTTTAATCTCAACCAGAAACAAAGTGGCCCAATAATAGAAAACACCGAGAAAATGAACAAAAACTGTAATTGATTTTATACAAAAAGGGAATATCACGTGGAAATCATTAGGACACCGAAACTGTGTTGCCGGCGAACACACGACGGAAATAAGTACAACAAAACACGTGCAAATGCCCAAAAATTAGAAATTTAAAATTACATTAAAAAATTAAATAATCATTTGCGGCCAAAATAAAAATTACTCTCGGCGTCTACGTGACAAGGTCTATCAGGCGCAACCAAAATTAATATAAAATTCAATGAAAATGAGAATTTTTTAAAATTAAAAAATTAAGTTAAACAATTAAATAATCATTTGCGGCCAAAATAAAAATTACCCTCGACATCTACGTGACAATGTCTATCAGGTGCAACCAAAATTAATATAAAATTCAATGAAAATGAGAAATTTTTAAAATTAAAAAAATTAAGTTAAACAATTAAATAATCATTTGCGGCCAAAATAAAAAATACCCTCGACATCTACGTGACAAGGTCTATCAGGCGCAACTAAAATTAATATCAAATTCGATGAGGCCGCTGTACTACACTTCACCCAATAAGGCATAGGCAATGTGTTCAGAATTGTTATGAGATTTTTTATAAATATTAAAATTTATTTTTAGTGAAGATAAAGATGAGTTTCTTTCACGAATTCAAGAATTATCTGAGAAAAAAATTAAAAGGAAGGCACCTGTAACGTCTGAATCTTTACAATCAGAACAGTCAGATAATGTGAAAAATAAAATGGGTCATCATAAGAAATATCACCAACCTAGTTACACACAAAAGAAAGTACATGTAAGCTTTGATATTCTCTCTGGCTCTCTTTCAGAAATTAATCAGATTCCATAAGATATTGTTAAAAAGGGTATTTTCTAAACAATAATTGTGTGTCACTCTAAGAAGGGGTGACATTCTCATCATACTGAGTTATATTTTCAAGTCACTTTCTGATTATGAGAGATTCATAAAAAAAATGTTATATCAAGTATCATACTGCAGAACGTTTCCTTGGTTTGCTATCATATCAAAATTATGAGGGATTTTTTTGGGAACTGCTGCAATAAACAAGTTGGGTGTTGGTATTTCTAATGAATACAAAATTGAGGTATTCATTTATTTCAGAAATTGGATGATATCATGAAGCTTGAGAAAATTGCCAGTTTAACTGCAAATGAAATTGAAATGGTATGGCATTTATTTATTATTACCCAACTTAATTTTTTTCTAACATTTGGCTGTTGTAAAATTTGGGTTTTTTAGTAATGGTACTTACAATTGTTAGTATTTGTTATAGTTTTGATGCCTTATATATTTCTCATGCAATTGTGATTTAGCAGCTGATTAACAAATTTCCAAATCACTTCAATGAGTTCTTGCCCCTTATGTATAGTTTTAATTCTCTTTGCAGATATGGAGAAGTTATCATGGTAAAAGAGATTCCTTGTGTGCCGTTATACCTGTAAGCTTCTGGTTATAATATACAACATTTCCAGAGCTTGAAAATTATAACCAACTATTTAATTACTTCTTTTTTAGGTAGATGTCTATGAAATAATGCATAATCGTTCACTGGAATGTCCAAATGTAAGTATTTAATGTATTGTATTTCAAACAAAATTACCAATACTACCACTTAAAGGGCAACAAAGCGGTCATGGGGACTGGCGAAAGGGGAAATATGGCATGATTTGGTTTTTTACAGGGTTGGCATAGAACCAGCCATACCAGTTATTGCCACCTGGTTAAATCCAGTATAGCCACTTAAAAAAATCCAGAATTTTTTGGCTTTATTAAAAAAAAATTACAATATGAATATTTTTTAGTAAATTAATAGTTTATATTTAGAAACCGGTTTACTTTACCAGTTTTTTGGTAGGTTTAAAGTTCCAAAGTCCGCTGCCTCGCTTCTGTCGGTGCGTCATACACAAAAACTAGGGGGAATTTCCCGAAGAAATCAAAAGAATTCAGTTATTTTATATAGCTATTTCGCTTTATTTGTTTAGCTCCTTATTTACGACAATAAAGGCAAACAATTTCTACTTACATATGTAAAAGGTACTGTTTATATTTTAGCCGGCTATAATTGAAAAAATTCGGTTATAGCCAATTAAAACCACTGGTCTGGATTTTTCAAAAAAAGCCGGTTTTTTTCCAACCCTGTTTGGTTATAAGAAAGTCCACCTGCTCTGCTGCTGTACAATGTCAAAGGTACTAACTTCAGTGGGACAGTGCAGTTTGAGCAGGTTCAACAATGTAGTTTTTCCCACAAAATATTTTTGCCCTTTAATGGGAGAGACATGTTATATAAGTACAATGTAAAATTCTCCAAATTTTTGAAGTACTCAATAATAGGTCATAGACTATTCAATGATTAAAAGTACACTATAAAACTTTTATAATGAAGTCAGTAACATTGGTACTCCCGATCAGTGGAACATTATCCATTTGATGTTAGTCTTACCAGCTAATGTAGAGCCCTGATTAATAGCCTTCGATAAGAGCTAGAAATAGTTTGGTAACAATAAAGACTGTATTGTAGCCCCTGTAGCACGACTGAGTCGGCCCGACATCGAAAATACCCGTCAAGCGGCAAGGTCGGCCAATAAGGTTTTTATAGTCAAAATGTAAACTAGTCGATCTACCTTAAAAGTATGACCCTAAACCGACTTCCGAACAACGTTGGGCCGACTTTCCATTTGTTATGACCATTACTTATAGTCGTAAATTTAGATTATTATGTAAATAACATAACTGGCATGTTATATAAATCAAAGGTTTCCAACTAATGCATACCAAGATGCTCAAACCTTTGTGCCACGTAATAATCGCGCCTGCAAAGTACATGAGAAAAAGTTTCCTTCTCAACCTTACAAGCCCTACAGATTGGTTCATCATTGATTCCAATCAAATAAAGATGTCTTTTAAGTAGGCAGTGGCCGGTTAGGAGGCCAACGACCAACCTAATATTGGACTTAGAGAGCGAGAGCAGCTCTTTTGCTCTCTGCCTAGAGGGGTCCGAGATAAACTCTTTAGCCTGCCTTTGGCCATCCATCTCAAGCCAAAGCTTAAGTTGTCGGTCAGTCATAAAGTTTGAGATAAGGCCAATCATTATGCTAGAGGGGATAGGAACGGTAGGTTCCGGAACAAAGAACCCAGTTACCCAGCCTCTGCCCCCTTCTTGGCCAAGACATTGGCCTTCTCATTACCATTGAACCCCCGATGTCCAGGAACCCAGTAGAGCTGAACTTTATTGTGGGTGCCTAGCTCCGAGAGGAGATTCAAACAGCCATAGACGAGTTTAGAAACAGCTATAGACGAGTTTAGAAGAAATCTCTCACCTCGAGAGCCGCTCGACTATCTGAGTAAATTTGGATAACCTTGCCACGAAGCTTTTTTTAAGACAAAAGTCAACACATAAGCAAATAATAATAATAATAGCATTAACACCAAGGCTTTCATAGAAGCCAAGATTGTTAATAAGTCAATACATTTCTGAATCTGCACCAGAATGAGTCTTAAACCCTTCCGTAAACCAGACTATTTTTCCTCTGGCTCCGGGGGTTTTGTGATTAGACCACTCTGTGCCTCTTGGCAATTAAGTATTGAAAGGCTTGCTGAATTGTAATATAGTAGCCAAAATATCAGAATCTATTAAAAAGACAGGTAACTGACTGGAGATTTCACGGTAAATCTTGGTGTGGTTATTATCAAAAATATTAGCCCTCCACGTACCATTTTGGTTGAGCTTATAGGCTCTTTTAGCAACCGCTTCCTCCATGAACAGATAAAGAGGAAGAATGTTGAGGAGAATTTCTAGAGAAGGGCTTGGGGCTGTTCTTATAGCTCCTATGATGCTGACACAAGCCAGCCTTTGAAGAGTGCGTAGATCATTCTGCACCGTCTTAATATGGACTCTAGGCCACCAGACAGCAGCATAAGAGAGCACTGGTCTGATGATCATGGTGTACAGCTAGTAAGGCACTTTAGGGCTAAGTCCCCATGACCTGCTTACTGCACTTCTGGTTCTCTAAAGTAACATCTTAGCATTCTCCTTAAAGTTAAAGCAATACAAGCCCCGTAAATTGTAATCAGCATGGGGCAGAGAATGTCAATGCCCTCCTGTAAAAGAATGGGAGTAATCCCATCCAGCCCTGGAGAGTTATAGGGCTTAAAAGATTTTGTAGCCCAAATTAGCCTGGAATGTGTGACAATTTTATTTTCCACCATCCAATCTTCCCTTTTGGTACATGCAATCTTAATGGGAAGAGGATCAGAGTCTGCTCTGCTAGTGACTCTGGAGTCAGGAAAGTTAACATCTAACATATGAGTTAGTCTCTCCTTAACTGAGGAACTCATGCATACCAAGATGCTCAAATCTTTGAGTCGCATAATAGTCACAGCTACAAAGAATATTTTTAGTTGGCAATGGTCTGTTAGTAGGCCAGTTACCAGCCTTATATTCGTTTTAGAGAGCGAGAGTAGCTCTTTTGCTCTCTGCCTAGAGGGGCCTGGGATAAATTCCTTGGCCTGCCTTTGACCATCCATCTCAAGCCAAAGCTTGAGTTGTTGATCCGACATGCTTGGAGACCAGGCTGCGTACCAGGTTACAGGGGATGGGTAGAGCAGGTTCAGGCACACTAAACCGAGCTCTTGCACCCTCCCTGTCGAAGGCGTCAGCCTTTTCATTCTCGTGATGCCCTTTATGACCAGGTATCCAATAAAGGTATCATTGGGCGTCCCAAGATCAGAAAGGATATCTAAGCAGCTAAGAACCAGTTTAGAAGTGATACTATACTGGTTAAGAGCATTAAGAGCGGCCTGACTATCTGTGTAAATTCGGATAACCTTCCCGCAATGCTTCATATCCAGACAATAGTCGGCACAGAAGCAGATTTCTGCTTGGAAATATTTGACTCGTCCCTCAATCAAAACCATAAGTACGTCACAAGAAACAGTTACCTTAATTCATTTAGTAATAAAAGCATAAGAGTAAACGGTATAAGGTTATGGAACTCACTAGAAGCAGTGCTAAAAAGTCAGAACTCTTTTAATATTTTTAAAAAAGACCTAAAAAAATTATATAATTGAAAATTGGTGACAAAATTGTAGTATTTTATCCTTTCTTTGGTTTTGAATTTTAGATTTAATTTAAATTAATAAGACGGAGTCCTATGTAAACCAGTTTCTAACTGATAGGAATATCCTGAAATAAAGCTTTTATTATTATTATTACCAACAATAAAGTTCAGCTCTATTGGGTTCCTGGCCATCGGGGGTTCTATGGTAATGAGAAGGCTGATATCTTGGCCAAGGAGGGAGCAGAGGCTGGGTTCTTTGGTCCGGAACCTGCCGTTCCTATCCCCTCTAGCATAGTACGCGGCCTTATCTCTAACTCTATGACTGACCGTCAACTCAAGCCTTGGCTTGAGATGGATGGCCAAAGGCAGGCTAAAGAGTTTATCTCGGGCCCCTCTAGGCAGAGAGCTAAGGAATTGCTCTCGCTCTCCAAATTTAATATTAGGTTGGTCGTTGGCCTACTAACAGGTCACTGCCTTCTTAACAGACATCTTTACTTGATTGGTATCAATGATGATCCAATCTGTAGGGCATGTCACGTTGGGGAGAAAACCACCTCTCATGTGATTTGTAGGTGCAATTATTACGCGGCCCAAAGATTCGAGCATCTTGGTATGCATCAGTTGGAAACCTCGGATTTCCATAACATGGCGGCCAAGAGGATTCTCCATTTTGTGTCGGATATCGGGCTTTTTAAGTCATAAGGTTTGGGGTTGCACAATGGACCACTGGTCGAAGTGCGCAAATGGGCATGTCTTTAGCCCTTCACCCCTTTAATAATAATAATACAACGTGCATTACATTTCTTTGCCTCTAAAATCTTAAAGCCTTTTGAAGTTAGTTTTCGGTCATGGACCTGAAAACAACTATTCAAAAACTATCCAACCATATAACGACTCCCTTGTGGTACAAACGAATGTGGCTTAAAGGCTCTAGCATTTTGTTTTGCATCAGTTCATTTGTTTAATATCCTGGCCATACGTAGATTGGGCTTTTTAAGTCTTAAAATTTGGAGCTGCGTAATGGACCTCAGGGTCGAAATGTGCAACTGAGCTAGTACTAAAATAATACTAATACGAATGTGCCCTAGAAGGTCTGGGAAGATTTGTAGTTTGCTAAAGACCATATTTTTCTAGTTGCATCACCAATTATAGTCATGATTATAAATTCTATCGGATATTTATTATTTGAATCCTCACTCCAAAAGGCTCCAACTCATTTGCATTACTCCATCGTATAGGCCAAATAATTGTTTTTTCACATTTTATTGTCTATTATTTAAGTTTGTTTATGCATTGGCAAGAAAAGGAGGATATGAATTCATCTTTGGCCAATTTAGTGGAGATACTGTCTATTTCACCCCACTCATAAACTATCAGGTATGTTTTTCATTTCGGATAATTTCTTATGCAGAATATAGTATTTATGGGTGCAGAATATTATATTTAAAGGTTCAAAATATTATTTAATGGCTTCAGTTAGTTTTGTAACAACTCTTACAATGAAATTATGATTAAAAGTATATAATTTATCTCTTTAGAGTAAAGGTTTCGACTTGTTTTGTTGCTGATGTTATTTATCTGTAGCATGTACCTACACTAGCTCCCACTGCTTTTCGAAATACAGTTAAAAAAATAAGTAATGCTCGTGCGAAATACATATAGTGACTTCTATAAAAATATAGTTCATAAAGAACTAAATGTCTCTAACTAATTTTATTTTGACATTTTGCATCATTGTAAGTAATGAAGTAAATTTTGATGTTTATTTGCTGTGGCAGAAAAATTACATCCATTGAAAACAGCCAAAGCTTGCGAAGATACATATTAAATTTTAAGGGCCTAAATGGATACTTGTAAAGATTTATTGTATGCTTCTGCTGAAAGTTAAACATAATAAGTTTAAACCGTATCTTTCATTTATCTGTTTTATCATTTTGTCATTTTCCTGTAAAACAGTTTTTACATTTTTCTGTATTCCAATTTCATCAGTTTATCAATTAATTTAATATTTTTTTGCTTTATTTGGTTTAATAGACGTATAAAGAAGAAGCTCCTGTATGTCTAACATTGAATCATTTTACTGAGATTGGAAGTCAGAAAGGAATCATTTTGATGTCTGGAGAGTTTGACAACAATATAATTGTACTTGTACCTTAAATCAGAATATTTATAAGTAGCATTTTTAATACATGCCATACCAATACCATTTTATTTCTTTTATTTTAAAAATTTTGTCATGTTTTCCGAGGATGTATTTATTGGTACTTAGGAAGAATGGCTGCGGATCATCTCATTCTTCCTACCCAATTGCTGCTAGACATCTAATACCATTAAGATGGCTTCCACCAAAGTTTAGTAACTGAAATATTTTCAATTAAAATCGCTACAGAATTCATCTTATGATAGCCGATTCAGCCAATCATATTGTGGCCTTTTTTAGCCCTATTTTTAGTGACTAGTCCGGGATAATAGGGAAATTAAAAAAATTCTGTGTTTCAGATTGGTATTAAGTTAACCAAACCTTTGTTGCTTTAGATATCTCAGCTGTTCCATGATGTTTCCCTAGAAATGAAATTAATGGCAAAACAAGTGACCAGCATGGTTTGGTGGGAAAATGTATTGAAGCAAAAATCTTGTTCCACCATTCATTCCATGTCTGTGCAACTTCTTTTTTCCATCTCCACTGATAGATAGATAGATAGATAGATGGGGATACACTTCCAATAACTTTTTGCATTGCCCCTTTTGTTGATGAAAAAATGCTTCAGGAAAATTACTTCCTTCCCAGACCTTTCAACCAATGGCTGTGTTTGTTTTGTCTGCTCATAATGTCATATCTTACTTTTTCCTCCACATGAACATTAATTTTATTATATTTTTTTAGTGTTTCTTATTTATATATTTCACTATATTGCATTCAAATAATTTATACTAATCTGTTACATTTTTCAGACTGCAGTTGAAGCACAGTTTTTGGCAAATCAAGTGCAACTGTACTATGTGACCAATAATTTAAACCGGAAACTTCTACTATGGACATTTAATAAAGAATCCCATAATTTTGAACACAATGATGTTATTAAAGAACTTGAGTCATGTCCTCCTGTCTAGAAATTGTAAATTAATTTGAATTTAGCTATAAATTATAAAATAATTAGTTAAGTTTTACTGAATATTAATTTATTAACTTAGTTACTTTTACTTTTTAATAATTGAGGAAAACAAAAACTGAAAAAAAAAATTCCAGCCTTTTAACGGAAAAAAAGATACTTGCGCCTCCAGATAATTGAAGGAGAGAGAATGGAGGAATATGTGATAAATTAACCTGTTATATAACTCCAATTTTTGTTGGTGGAAAATACCACAAAATTTTGATTTACCCGAAGGGGAATGTGTGATTGAACTAGTAACATACAGTAAAATATTCACATACCCCCTTTCCCATTTATGTGACATAATTTCAGAAAGGACAATAATCAAAATTAAGTATAAAAATTTCCCATGAAAATCTTGTTCGTTTTACGTATTTGTGGGTGGTACCATTGTAGTTGGTAGTAGTGAGAATGTATTTAGTTAGGGATAATTAATATGTTATGGTGAAATTTCCCTGTCAAGAGGTGGAGCAAGAAACTAGTAACTGGTGTTTGCCTCAATCGCTTTGGAAGTTGTCAGTTTTAGGGAACTAATGATTTGATATTTTTGGGGGGAAGAAGCTTACTCTTAAACCATCTCAAATTAGTTATTCTCCTTAAGTATAAATAAATACATAGGTAGTAGTGTGAGTTATAACTTTTCAAGTTTTGTTCCCTCTCAGAAACTTATAAATTATAGCTGCTCATTTAGCACCTCAATAAAAAATTTATATGGTTTTAGAAACATATCTCATTAGTTTTAGCTAAAACAATTTCGAATCAGGTCAGTCATTTAAATTTTTACAATGCACATTCCTCTCCCCATATGATATACAAACAACTATGGTGTTTTTAATTTAATAACAGTATCATTTGATTGAACAAATTTTATTTAAATTTGTTTACACAGTGATGAAGGAACTAATTTTAATAATAAATAACAGGAATATATAGTTTACTACTAATATAATTCGGGTTGATGAAATCTTGACTCCTTATCCTTATTTTGACAGTGAGCTTTCAACATGTTTAATACATCACTCTCAAACTCCGGAGGTGTTGGTATCAATCCAGTGACCCAATAATAAATATCCCAGTCATTTGATGGTAAATTTATGAGGTGATCATAAACATTCAACTGTTCAGCAGAAAATTCATCTAAATGTTTTTTTGCGAAGGTACTCAAAATTAATCCATTTTCTAACATTCCTCGTTTACGACTTTGGTAGAGCAATCTAGATCGCTTTAGCGAAACAGGCTCATTAGGATCAATATAATAATCTGGAATATTTATTCCATTTTCATCCTTAATGTGTGTTGATCTTTGAGAAACACATTTTGGAGAAATCAAATTCTTTAAAATGTTAAAAGAATTTTTACTCAAAAGACGGGATGAGGCCATTTCTTTCCAAAAAGAAACATAATAAAAAGCAGACTAACTTTTTTATGCGATAATAACCTAAAGTGCAGGAAATAAGTATTGAACATTTTGCAATAAGCCGTTCCCTAATTATTTTAATTTGATCGGTAATTTTGATTTAGTATACACTTCTTTTAACTTGAGCTATTTTATAAGATATTTCAAATGGAATATAGCCTTTTTCTATCACCATCCCAAAGGATTTCAATATTGGCCTCTACCTCCTATTTTTTTTTATACACACAATCGGTGTCGACCCTAGGCCTTAGACACCAGCACACACACAATAATTGATTAATCAGGGTGAGATATGTGTAACTGCCACGCCAACGGGGGGATACGTGGGGACACCCGTGGCGGAAGTACCCCGACCCCCCGTTGGGGGAATGGTGGTCGTCTTCACACGGCCTTCAACAAACTCTGCCTCCCAGACGCTTGGGATTACAGGAGTGAGCCCCTACTCCCAGCCTCTACCTCCTATAGCTTTTGACATTAGTGGTTTGTTCTAGCTAAGACCTTTTACACTTGGACTGCAATGAAGGTAGGCGTTCTTGTTAGGCTAGTGTCACCGCTACCTCAACGCCACCATCGTTATTTAGAGGCAACTCTTGTCCACAAGGGAATTCGGACTGAAAAAACGCGTTCACTTCGCGCTCCTATCCCGACATTTTACTCGGTCGCCCCGCGAGTCCTGACCAATTTTTGCCCTTTATTTACGGCGTCAAGAGAGAGAGAGAGAGAGCGAACCGTTCACCTACTAAAGAAGGGGGATCAAAAAAGGGGGGTTGCTGCATGTTTGTGGATTACTATCGCGGATTTTCTCCACTTGGTGGTGTTTTGTAGCGTACACTCTGAAATCGGAGTTATAACGTTGGAATTGTAGTCCAGGTGTAAAAGGTCTTAGGTTCTAGGGGTGGTTGCGGAGTTAATGCCTAAAGTGGTTGGGATTTTGTTTAAAGAACGCGTTGGAGGTTTATCCGTTTTATCGGCTTCGTGCGTAGAATTTGCTCATAAATATCGCCGCCTACCGACTGCGTTTTAAATTGAATATATGAAAGCTGTCTGCTCGTTCAAAATTCCCTCTACACAACTGAAAGTTCAACCGAAAAACATAGTAATTCAAAATTCGTCTGCTATTTCTTCACATATTAAGGCAGATGGTGCTATATTTACTAAGCTCTAAGCCTATAGCCCGCGTCATAAAAAGGTCCACAAACACGATTTTAGGGGCCCATCTCCTTAACCTTCACCGGCATCCCCTCCTTGGAAATTTCAGACAGAAGGGACTGCTTATGTTTTTAGAGTAATTGTCGAATTGAGATTTGACGTCTAAAATCGGACTGTTGTTCTGTTTACAAACTTTTTTCATAGTAAAGGCTTACGGTATTTCATATTTTTTTATTTTCCTTTTTCAGGTATCGCGTTGAGAACTTAAAGGGGCTACAAAGTTCGGTGGCAAAATGTGTGTAAAGTCAGTAAAGTGCGAAATTTACGGTTGACTCTGCCCGCCTCTGCCAAGCCGAGGGAGGGGTTAGGGGGGGAAGAAAAGCATGCTTAATTTTCTTTTTTTTTGCCACTGAACTTTGGAGTCCCTTTAAGACCCGTGTTACCAGGGGCGTACCGAAGAGAGTACGTTTGGGGGGGGGGGGGGAGGTAAGTGAAATTTGCCAAGTAAAAAATAGTTTGTCAAGTCGTCTAAGTTTGGATTGTTACGGTAGATTTCAATTTAAATGTTTCATTAAAATTTTAATTGGTGGCGCCATCCGCTGTTAGCGGCGGGAACTATATACTATACAATTGAATTAATAGTACTAATGTACTTTGAAAGTTATAGATGGCGCCACCCGTATGATAGAGTTGACGGCTGAGTGCACCGACTGGAAATTTCAGAATTTGTTTCGCGAAACCACGACTACCGAACGCGCCTATGTCATTCTAGCGGTACTATTCCCAATTCAATGGCGAAAACGGCTCGGCGTCTAGTTATATTGAGTGAAGCATTTGCGTACTCTCTTTATATACAGGGTGTCTCAATTTGCTCGATCAGGCCATTTTTCTCAAACTATATTTAGGGTTTATTTGTTAGGTATGGAAGGCTTTGGTTACTAAATTCCAGAAAAATCGAACGATTTTGTGCCGTTTTGGAAAATTTATTTTTTCACCGGTAGGTGTCACGCAAAATGTTTCAATAAAAAAGTTGTAGGGCATAGTCGAAAGTGTAAAAATAATTTTGGTTCGGTTGAAAAAGACCTATTTTTCACTGAGTTTGGAGGTCGGGGGAAAAACAAGTTGTACTAGCAGGCAATAGCCTTTAACGTAAACAATCGTACATAATCACAACACACATGTACATTTATTTTAGGGAACTTATGCTTTCAGCTATGTAGTTAATAATCAGATCTGCAAAAAGTTATTGTTAAAGAAAATTATTACGTTCAACACCTAATTAGACAAAGTAGACAAAGACCGCGTCTTCCATTTCGACGTGGTTACGAGTAAGATCATCAAACAAAGATTTGTAGACCAAAAATTACGCTTATTTTCTTTTGTTGTTTTTTAACGTGAAATATCAGTTGTCCGAGTAGTATTTAAAGCGTTTACATTTCAAAGTTAAGACATTATCTCAGCTTGGCCGATTGTTGTCCAGTATGCCTCTTTACACTCGAGATCAGCGCGCTCATATGCTAGAATTATTTTACGGAGAAGGTCGTCGTAATGCTACTCTAGTAAGTCAGTTATTTAGACGAAGATTTCCCAATTGCAGACCAAGTCATACGACGGTTCTTAGAGTGGTCCGCGACTTCGACAACTGGGGTAATATCAATCCGAGGTTTCGTGGTCGTGGTCTCCAGGACATCGACATGGAAAACACCATACTTGCCTACTTCGTCGCCTATCCTCGAGCGAGCGTCAGGACTGCCAGCTTTGACTTAGGGTTGGATCGAAACTACGTTTGGAGAACACTCAAAAGACACCATTTTCATCCATATCGAGCGACACCAAGGACTGCATGACGGTGATAGACAGCGCCGACTCGACTTCTGCAATTGGTTTTGCCTCATGGCTGACGCACACCAGGATTTTCACGATCAACTACTGATGTCCGACGAATGTTCATTCGGAAGAGATGGGCCTTTCAACCGTCAAAACCAACATATGTGGGACTACGAGAATCCACACTGCGGATTTCCTCACCGCCACCAAGTGCAGTTTCGCTTAAATGTGTGGGCTGGTCTGTTAGGTGACAGAATTATTGGCCCGTTCTTCCTGCCAAATCGTCTGAACGGTCAAAACTACTTGGGGTTCCTTCAAAATGAAATATCCAACGTGTTGGACGACATTCCTCTGGCCGAGTACAGACGCATCTGGTTCCAGCAAGATGGGGCACCACCTCACCAATATCGTGACGTGGTTGCATATCTAAACGACGAGTTTCCTGGAAGATGGATCGGAAGAACTGGTTCTGTTCGTTGGCCTGCAAGATTCCCTGATCTAACACCACTCGACTTTTTTCTTTGGGGATTCGTAAAGGACTATACAAACACCTGTGACGAGCGTTGAAGATTTACGACAAAGAAACATCGAAGCATGTCGCCGGGTGACTCCAGAAATAGTTCGGGGAGCATTTCGCAATATGCAACATCGTGCATATTTGTGCATTGCATCAGAAGGTGGCATTTTTGAAAACATTTTGTAGAAGTCATTAAAAAACATTTGTCACTTGGGCTAATTATTATTTGTTTATTTTTCGAAATCTTATAACTGAAATGCATGTTACCTACAATTCGTTAAAGGCTATTGCCTGCTAGTACAACCTGTTTTTCCCCCGACCTCCAAACTCAGTGAAAAATAGGTCTTTTTCAACCGAACCAAAATTATTTTTACACTTTTGACTATGCCCTACAACTTTTTTATTGAAACATTTTGCGTGACACCTACCGGTGAAAAAATAAATTTTCCAAAACGGCACAAAATCGTTCGATTTTTCTGAAATTTAGTAACCAAAGCCTTCCATACCTAACAAATAACCCCTGAAAATTTCAGAACCCTAGCATAAATACATTTTGAGAAAAATGACCTGATCGAGCAAATTGAGACACCCTGTATAAAGTGAAATACACAAAGAAGAAAACAGAGATTGAACGATGCTACAGCAATTTAAAAATCCCATCAAACCCTCTTACTATTTTCTCGTCGTGTATCCCGCTGTAGTAAAAAAAAGATCCATTTAATCCTGACGAATACTAGTTGTTGTTTAACTGAACTGCTTTGAATAACTGGAATTATTCATACCCAAATATAACACTTATTACTGAAATATTAACGTAAGAACAACCGACACTGTATCACACCATATGATCACACGTTATCTTTACCCAACGCAACTTTAGGAATATTGGCTTGTGAAATTTTCACTTTCCTAAAGAATATCACTATAATATTCACGACTTACTTAATTTAACCTAAGTAAAAAATACTGTAACGTCTCCTATAGAAATTAAAACTTGTTTTATAAATTTTATACAGATTGCCAAATTTAACATAGAAAACGAACACTTAAATAATAACGAACAACCGATATTCTCTATCACTCGTCTATCTATCTGCCTTTCAATTTTATAAGGTGCTGTAGGAAAAATGACTATTTAAAAAGCTTTTACCACAAGGCTGAACTAAAGTTCCGACACCAGTGTTCAACGATTTGCAATCTAGGTACAAGGTAAAAGATAGTAAAAAGTTATTTGTGTCTAAGGTTTATGTATCTAATGTATCTATTAATGGTTAGTGGGAAGATACTTTTATCTCGTTAGCCTATAAATATCTAAACGTGCCATACTGTTTATCTTTTGATACGTTTTCGACTTCTATTTTCGCGTATCAGATTGTATCTGGAATACCTATTAATTTAAAATACAGTACCCAGTAAAATGTAATTTTATCTAAAGGTCCAAATATCTTTAGCTAGATAATAGGTACAGTTTAGATATAGATATCGAATCCTATACGTACTGCGAGTAGCGACACAAAATTTAACCGAAACTTTCAAAGCAGAGCAGGCACACTCCGAATTGCAACAAACCTAACTCAAGACGTCAATTCCGAAAGCCAGTGGGTGAAACTTTTCGTACCCCCTAGAAGTCAAATATTACTTCTTCAACGTCATAACGTCGTCTGTTTTCTCGTCTTCCCTTGTGATTAGGATATGAAGTAGCTAGGGGGAGGCACAGGAGCACGTGCCCCCCAAAACGTATGGTTGTATGTACCTTTTTTGTTTTGTTTTCATTAAGGCCCCCCGAAATCAAATCCTGACTACGCTACTGATTAGGATAGAAGGGGCAGGAAGACGCTTGTGGCCAGTTCGCCTTCATTTTATGGAATAGGACTATTTTCCCCATCTGACTTTTGGAATCCATCATTTAAGAAAAGGCCCACGTATAACGTAGTCTTCTGCAGCGCTTGAAAATCTGATTTGTAGCCCCATTCAGGAGCGTGCTTAGAAATGTTATGTTCAAACCTTTTATTACCATAAATTTCTTTAGTTTTAGCCGCTCTGAAATATATCTTAGTTGGCTCCCCCTGCCTCCAAAAATGTGTTTATATTACCTTTGATGGATTATTATTAATTTCTGAACAAAACAAAATTCTTGAAAAACAAGCCTAACACATAATAATACGGGTATAATATGTAGGCCTAAGTAGAATTATTTACAATTTGACTACTTATGTTTTTTTAATTGTATGAACACAGTAAATTCATATACACTTAGTTTGATTTACAGAACATTTTTGTTATCGTATTTTAACATTAGCATTGTTTCGAACATGTGGTCATCTAGTCGGTTACGTCTGGGCGTTTGGATTTGTCCACCAGAGCTAAATGCTCTTTCTACGGCGGCAGACGACGGCAATATGGTGTTGCACTTAAGGAAAATGCTTTTTACTGTGGGATATTGATGTAAAATGTTTAAGTCTCTACTTCTGTTCTCGAAGCTAGGAGGATGGAAATTATGGAGAGGAAACACGCATATATGTTAATCTAGTAACACTGCCTGTCGTTAGATGGCGCTACAGACTTAGGTTAAAGTTTTATCTCGAGCTACGTTACCGTAGGTGTGACGGGGAGCCCGTATTGGGGGAATACAATTTTCCATTCCAGGATACGGGTCATTCATATTCCTAGCTCGAAGTACGAGAGGACTTCCATTGTAATTTTGTTATTATTGGAATCGTGGTTCTGCCTGTCGTCACCATTATTTAAAAATGAAAAGAACGTGTCTACGTCATTAGTCGATTCATTGCTAGTAGTTTCGCTTTTAGTCAAAGTATCGTGTTCCGCCGTATTTGAAAACCGGAAAACATGGTGGCTTCCTCTAAGAACATTTATTTTACCTTTTCGAGCATATAGTCGTCTTCACTTTTGGATAGCCACTGGAGTTTAAACTTCGGTAACGACACGGTAGATATTATATAAGGTTTACTCTCAGGCTGATTTAATGTTAATATGTCCGCAAACCGGATATTTAGGCCTTCAGTGACTGCGTTTATCAAAGCGGAACATAATCCTTTTTTGTCCAGACTAGCCAATGATAGTTTTATTTGGTACAATGTAGGAATCACCAGGCCAAGGTAACTCTGTTCTTCCCCTTGAAGTAGTCTAAGGCAGTAGCAACTGGTCGCATGATAGAAAGGTACTCTACAATGAAATCAAAATCGGGTGCTTGTAACTGAGATTGACGAAAAATATCAGCAATAGCGGGTAATTGCTCTCTCGAGTTAACAATTGCCAATAGGCAATCGTAGAACGAGTTCCATCTTGTAGGACAAGGGACAGGTAATCGTTTAGGTAGAATATCACTAACATAATCAGATGCTTGGGTCGATCTACTAAGTTTCTTCCAGATGGCGCAACATTTCCCTAAAGCCAAATTGTACCGTTTTTAGTACCCAAAATCCTTCAAAGCCTTTTCAGCATCTGTTGTCGCTACCAAATTTAGTGAGTGCGCAAAGCACTTGTGTTTGGGTAGATTGGTATCGTGTAAAATATCACTTTCCAGGGAAACATCGGGAGCCGCTTCTACCTTTATTGACTTCTGGTACTCGTCGTCCAGGAAAGATACATCGTTGTCGGATATGTTATCAGGGGTACTAAAAATTCTGAATTCTTTTCCAAAGTTCGAAGCGTTGTCGGTCACAGTACCCACTAACTGTGGTATTTTTAAGCCGTAGTTAGAGTAGATAGCAAATAACACGGACGCAATCTCCGTGAAGGTATGGTTATACTTCAATCTTTGACAGGCAAGTAAAATGGATACGCGCTTTAAAGAAATCGGATCAATATAGTGCGCGGTAACTCCCATGAAAGACTTATGATTTGAGCTCCAAATATCTGCTGTTGTGCATACGTGATTTACATACAAAAATTGGATTCTCAGAGTACATTCTAAAGATTGTCGCTTGCATGAAAGTTTCGCCTTAAAACACGAACCATAAGGTGGTTCTACACCACCAGACAATAGTTTAATCATACGGCGAAATGAAGGCTTTTCTACGGTATATATTGGGCGCATTTCTGAAACAATGTAATCCATAACAGCCTCGTCTACCTTTTAAAAGAAACGGGATATAATAATTACTTATTTTTTTTAACTGTTTTTGAGACTTCAGTCTAATAACCTTTATTTCAATAAATAGAGTTGCCATAATATCTTAACATTGCATAGGTCTTAATAAACACAGAAAGCAATGGCGTAGTTAGGGGGTTTCCGTGTCACCCCCGCCCCCCACCCTTGGGCCTACCTTTGACTGTATTGATTTTCCGGTCCCTTCTCGACCCCCTCTTAATATTTACATACTTGACGAATTTCTGGCTACGCCAGTGAAAGAAAGTATTTCTATTTTACCCTGGTTGGAACCGCAACCGGTTTTACAAAATTGGAAGCCAAACACAAACTTAAGGCCAGTTCGACACACTATTAGGTATTTAAAAGAAAATTGGGAAATTATTATTATTGTGAATGATAATTTTTCTAATTATGCCTAGTAAGGCAGTAGCAGAGCCTACCGAGACCTTAAATGACATCGACATGGAACACCATCAATGAATACAGTGAGACGAGCGTTTAACAAATGTAATCAATTACTGTGGCTTACGAATATTTATTTTTGCCTCGTTAAAAAGCGTAATTTAGCTTAACCAACTTGTCAATTTTCAAGTCTCGTTACTCACTGAAGACGTTTTTTTCGAGCACAAAAAGACCCTGTACGTATAACGGAAAAATCAGTAGGGTTTGGCTAGAAGTTCCATATATCTAACTAGGCAACCAGTGGCGTAGGAACGGGGGGTACGGGGGTAAAATTTTACTCCCTTGAAATTGGACAGGGGCGCCAAATTCAACATCCAAGATGTTCCCCCCTTAATTCAAAACGTTCCTACGCCTGTTGGCAACTAAGATTGTAGGTTCACCAGATAACTGATATTCAATTTCGAGTTTGAGATAAATCTGGCCAAACCCCCGTCTGTTCAAACTCAAAAGGGGGAAAGCAGTCAAAGGAATTTATAGAATAGTCTATTGCGAAATTAACGGATTAACCAAAATGTACGGGTAAAGCCCGAAGTAACAGTAAACATGTATGAAAATTAAATAAAATCGTTCAAATTCCAAATCCACCCAACCTAAGCATTCGAAATCCAAACAGTGGCGTAGCTAGAAATACATCAAGGGGGCGAGTCGAAGCATGTTATTGAGGGGGGGGGGGGTCGAGTAGAAGGTTAAATCTGTATACAGTCAAAGGGGACGGGTTTGAACATTGGTAACTATCTCTTTGTCTACGCAATTGACCTCAACTTAACACACGCCTACATAACCAAAGGTAGAGTTGTGTTATTGGTGAAGGATGAATTGGGTCGAGTTTCCTATTCAATTATACCCAAAACAACTTGGAATGCACCCTTTACATGGATAATTACCAAAATACTGCATAATTTGTGTAGTGCATGATACCAGTATAAATATGACACAATACGTAGTTGATCTTTACTGGGAGGAAACAAACCCATACGCTTTGAGATATAATCTGTAGAACCAGTACCTTTCCTCTTAGTAGCTTTCTTAGCTTTTAGTTTATTCAATACCATCGGATGTTTCCTCTAGAATATTACACGCATAGCATTAGACCACGCTTCAAGTTAGATTAGGTACATTAACCTTGGACGATTATAATTAGAATCCTACGCAGTTAAAGGCAACAAAAGTAATGGGGATCTATATAACGTACTTGGTTCAAACGGCACCGGAACTCTAAGGCGTAGTAAGCCACGCCACTGGTGGAGTATTTTGAATTAAAATATTCCACGTTTCGTTCTTTCCCCCTATGTTACTTTTGTTGTCTTTAAGGTTTGATTATAACCGGTTTAGAAAAGAGTTTAAAGGGAATAGATTCACGACCGATTGATTATATTTTACGTTCAACATGAGGTGGTTCATTTCCCAATCTTAGCAAAGTACATGGTATGTAATATTGGTAATATTGTGACCAAGCTTCTTTACGTTATGTGAACATATACCGTCATAAGAGTGCGAGCGCCTAAAGTCAGGTAGGGCAACGGTAATATTTTGCATCACCTTTAATTAAAATAATGCATTTCAATTCCTCTTACGACGATTTTCTTTCCCTTTGTGTCATTTCCGAGGTGACTAGAGTAAATACAGATCGAGTAGCCGAAGAAAACTACCATTGACCTCTTAAACCTTTTAATTACGATATTTTTGTGCGCAACCTTAATGTTTTGGAGCCATAGTTTTCTCGAGATTTGTGGCCTCAATATAAAACTTCTTAACCGCCCTACCCGTGCGCACACAGATGTGTCAGGTATTTGCCAGTATATATTTATTGACGATAATTTATAATTAGAAATTTTGACGTACCTTAATGTGCTTGAGCAGGTTTCCCGTAGATGTTATTGAGGTCTTCAATACTGCCTTGTCAGGACAACTTAAACAATGAACGGCTAAAGAATTTTTATTGACAGTTTAGTTGACTGGAATGAAAAACTCCCCGTCCAAGAGATAAGGAAGAGATACAGTGGACTGACAAGGAGGCTACCCGAGGTGGTTATCACCGATTTTGTTGAAACTCGGGGGTTAACTAGACCCCATGTTAGTATGAAAATTGCCAAAGGGAAAAGTTGCAATGGGCTTTAGTTTTCCCATGGCAACCGAAAATGTGTTTGATCACTCAAAACAAAAAAATCTCCATTTAAAAAAGCATGGGATTTTCTCGGTTTCACAGGGTACTTACTTACTTAAAAAAATTGATAAAATTATATTTGCAAAACTTACCCAAAAAGATGAATTTGATCTATTTTGGGTATATTTGATCAAGGATTTTGGTAAAATGGATCAATGCTTTTAAAATTTTAACAAAATTCGGTTAACCGAGAAAATCCCATACTTTTTTAAATGGATAAGTCAAAAACATTTTCGGTTGCCATGGGAGAACTAAAGTCCATTTCAACTTTTCCTTTTGGGAATTTTCATACTACCATAAGGTCTACATAACCCCCGAGTTCCAACAAAATCGGTGATAACCACCTCGGGTAGTCTCCTTGTGAGTGGTGTTTGCGGTTGTCATCGTACTTTCCATATTAATTGTACCAACACATTCAGGCAAAATACTATAGGAATTGCTTTCATCACTACACGCGCTGTTGTCAGCCATGTTAAGAGCCTATGCTTTACTAAAAACTGACCCTTGTAAGCTCCACGCGAAAATAATGCTTATCCGAACTAAATAATAATTACGTTCGTTTGCGTTAGGCGACCTGTAAATGCACCCTTTGTACTTGGTATATCTTTAGCGATGTATTAAAAAATTACCTATAAAAACAGTAGAGATAGAGATAAGGAATGTTGCAGATATAGCCCCTAAAAAAAACAACTACCAAAGGGCAAAAATCTAGATTCGTAAAATACATAATTCGCAATCAGTTACAGAAAAAAGGTTTGTGTAAAAGTTTTTTATTAATCTGTGTTCGCCTGAGAATAGGTAGTACCTTTTAGCCACAGTTGTATCTCGTAGCTAAAAGAAAGTAACTTAAATCGTAGGTAGATCCGTATCTAGCTATCGTGTATCTCGATATCGCTGAACACTGATAAGGAGAAGCAACTACATAGAAATCTCAAACATAGTTAATGATTTTAGGGAAGTAAATTGCTGGGAAATTCTAAATGATTTGTTGCAATATCGTTTTCTATCGATTTAGGAGTTTTTTTAATTAACTAACATGTTTCATAATTTTCATTTTGCCAAGTCCACCTCGATTTGCCAACTCTACAAAACTGGGGGGGAGCCCCCCCCCAAAGGTACGTCCCTGCGTGTTACTGTTGTTCTGTTTAACAAATTACTTCTTTACAAAGGCTTAGCTTAATTTATAAGTTGCGCCTTTCTGGTTTGTGAAATAGAGTTGAGATTTTGTATATGGGTTGATGCCCTTCGGTTCTGTTACTTCCGAGGGATCCGTCACTCCGAGGAATCTCATACGGGCCTTGATTCCGTGATTCCGAATCTCAAGAATCTAATCAGGAATTTTGAGAATCTAACATAAAATATGCGAATCTTCGGAATCTTGGAATCATACTCAAATCGATGAATCACAGAATCTCGTGTAAATCATGGAATCAAAGATGAATCACGGAATATAAAATTGATATAAGGAATCACGGTCATAAGCCTCGGTGACACTTTATGCCCGAAAACGGTTGTTTAGGTGATTTGAAACGGTTTTAAGCGATTTAACTATGTTCACACTTATGGTTTAAAACGATTTGAAGAGCTTCGAAACCTTTTTAGACGTATCACGTATGTGTGAACATAAACCATTATAAATAGTTAATTAACTATATCTGATGTATTTTGTAAAAGGTTCAGTTACGGACTTACTATAATTTAAAATATACCATCTTCACGTAAGCTACCTTAGCTATATTTTGAATATCGACTTTATGGGTGACGCTTCAGAAAATACCAATCAAATAAAAATGAGTATAAGCAGATTTTTTAAAACCAAAGAATAAAAAAGTTAGCAAGTCCTACTTAAGTAGCGCTATGTTGTCTTTTTTGAAGTGTTTGGCCTGTTTAGCTAGGAATTAATAGAAAGGTCTATTTGGAATTTAGAATGCGAGGTTGGAAAAATATAGTGAGCCTTTTAAAGGGTGGGAAATAAGGAATTTTTTAAAGTGAACCAGTGAGTGGCAGTGACCATCCAACGGGGTCTCGATCGAGAAACGGTTTGAAAGAATTTTTGGATTGCCTCCAAAATTCGTCTGTTGCTGACGTCACCCAGATGAGATCGCATTGTTTTCAATAGGATCTCATCTCAGTGACGTCACGATGTTCGTTAGCAACGAAGTTACCAGCCTTAGCCCTTAGCAACCACAGCGTATCAAGGCAACCTTTTATAGCCTAAAATTTACTAACCTTGTGACCATCGACCGAGCCATCGATCCGGTGCCCTGAAATCTCGCCTGAAATACATGAACTGATCCATAATATATATCCGTAAACCAAGTTGAAATAAAGGTCTCACCGGCCTTGGAATTACAATTTCCCGCGATAAATTATGACGTAGGTAATGAAAAGTCACCTTCTTCTCGATTTTCGAGCTGGATTTTTCAAACCCCATTGGGATCCTTTTATTTAGTGGTCCAGTGTACCACTGACCTCTTGACTGACCGCCTTCGATTTAAATTTTAAACTGACCTAGAATCACGGAATCCAATAAGTTGAAAAGAAAGGGGCTTATGGGAATTTAGGGAAATACCCCAGGCATGCACATGTCCCCTCCAGGTCAGATACAAGGTCAGTAGGGGGTCCAGAAAACGCGACGAGAGCCGCAACAATAAAACGACCATGCTCTTCTCGCTTCCTGTAAAATTGTGGGTTTATTCGATTTCACCACTTTTGCGAAATATGGTCAATCAAAGGTTCCCGCTAAGGGCCACAAAATAATTAGCCCACCTGTGAAAAAACCTTAGCGCCGCTACTGCGACGAGAGCCGCAACAATAAAACGACCATGCTCTTCTCGCTTCCTGGAAAATTGTGGGTTTATTCGATTTCACCACTTTTGCGAAATATGGTCAATCAAAGGTTCCCGCTAAGGGCCACAAAATTCTTAGGGGCCACAAAATAATTAGCCCACCTGTGAAAAAACCTTAGCGCCGCTACTGCCTTACATACTGTATAATTCTGTGACTCGGCATTTCGTATATTCAATTTATTTTTTATTTTGTACTTTTATATCCTACACACGTACCTGATTACCACTATGTTTTACCAAGAGACATAAAAGAAAAAGTGTCTGCCTCGACGCTGCCTACGTGTGCCATGAAAATTTCCAACTTCTCAATCGTGTTCTTTCCCCCTTGCGCATGATTACATTTGACCGGCGTAGCACTTTGAAAATGTGTTATTCGTGAGTTCACCAGAATTCCTACTAGGGTCGCTAGCAGTGGCGTAGCCAGGGGGGCACAGGGGGCGCATGCCCCCCCCCGAAACGTATGGTCGTACGTACAAATATTTTTATTTTTTTACTTTTTTTTCAACTTTGGTGTGCCCCCCCGAAACAAATCCTTGCTACGCTACTGGTCGCTAGTGTCGCGGGTACTATAAAAAAAGGATTTGAATTTTAACAATATGATTAGCTCACTGGTATAAGGGGTAAGAGAGAGGTTAGCGAAGCTCGAAGATTTCAGGAAACCTATGGTAGAAGCTAGGGGAGGGCTTTCGAGGCAAACTCTTTTTCTTCTATGTCTCTTGGTTTTAGATATCGGTCAATATGTTTTCCTATTTCTGTCAACCTGCTCTAATGTCCCTCATTTGTTAAAAATTTTAGTTCTGTACATGTACCTGTTAACCTGTACAAAAGCCTATCCTTGCCTTGGCAGGAGTTCTCGGAAAGAATAAAGAAAAACTATACCAGCATGGCTAAAGCTACGAAATACCATTACCCAATAACACTGCCTTACAAAAAACAGAAGTCTATAATATTGTTCTATAAGTTTGTCACTTTGGGGAATATTTTACTAAGAGCTAGTAACGGAGTGACGTCATCACAAAAATAAAATCTCCCCCTAGCGAGGCAACGAAGCCCGTAATGCAGTCTGTCCTGTGAATAGCTCTCAGTAAAACTTTTGCGTGTGAAGAATATGAAATGTCACACTTATGTAAAAATATTATATACTTACGCTAAAACGTATTAAATATATGTCTAAGTGGGAAGTGCCAAGGCTGCAATAATTCGTTGTCGTAAATCATCTATGCTCGCAACGGGCGTCTCGTAAACTCTTTTTTTGATGAAACCCCATAAGTGAAAGTTCATCCTTGTTAGGTCTGAACCCTCGGAGGCCATCCAATCCAACGCAGAGGAAACTCGTTGTTTAGATGCTACACAACTAATCAAGGTTGATGGGGTGGTGCACCGTCGAGTTGGTACTATATTGGTCTGTGTGTTTCCAGCGGAATGTCGTCTTACACGTCTGCTACTTCGATCTGCAATAGTCCGGCCCGTAGCCTCAAAAATAATTTGTGCCCCCTCAAAAAAATCTGAGAGTGTCCCATCGTGCCCCCTCAAACAGTCTCTGTGCCCCTAGACAATTATCAAAGTAACTAAACAAAATCAATAAAAAATTTCCTAATCACATATTATGTTTAATTATGTCCAACTGTTCAAACTATATTATTTTCTTTCGTGTACCTTGCTTTACTATATTAGTATCACTTCCCCCATTTGAAGTTGAAAGTTTTAGCTGTAGCAGAAACAGTAATTTGGAACGTAATCAAGTATAGAGGTCGGGGACGGTTAATCATTATCCAAGTTTAAATTGATTTTTTCGGGGAAAAAATTAAAATTAAGAAATTTACCGGTTAATATTTCGGAAAATGATTAAAAACATGTATTATTCGTAAAATTGAGCTTTTTATCGAAAAAAACGTCGTTTTTCCGATTAATTTTCCAAATTTATCAAAACTTTAATCGGATAATACAGAAATATAAATTACTTGGTCAAAACATTTGTCGAATAATTTTGAGAGCTTTATCTATTGAATAAAAGTTAACCATCCCCGACCTCTAATCAAGTACAAATATTGATTGGACTACACTAACTAAGGTTAATTTCCCGTAGCACTGTAGTCTACTAACTGCGGCTTATTTCACTCTATTCCTTCCGGGAAGTGACGTTCTATGGTTCAGAATATTCCTATTTCCCTCAAGTGGCGGTTTTCGGAAGCTTTCCAGTCTAACATGGTGAAGCAGACGCTATTTTAATAGGGTTGCCATGCATTTTTCGTTCTAAATTATTTATTTAACACTGAAAATGTACCGCAACCCTGTTAATCACAGAAATCAAAGAAATAACTAGCACGCTCATTCGAATGGCGGGAAGCGCGCCGATTAGAAAATGTAGGTTTGACCGTGCTTTTGGTTTCGCGGATGACGAAAGTATCGCCATCTCTGTCGCACCTTGGAAGTTTATTTTCTTAAAGGCTCAGGCATACTTTATATATAACTATAAGGCCGGGAGTAGTGGCTCACTCCTGTAATCCCAGGCGTCCGGGAGGCAGAGTTTGTGGATGGCTGTTTGAGGACGACCACCGATCCCCCAAAGGGTGGTCGGAATACTTCCGCCACGGGTGTCCCCACCCCTGTCCCCAAGTATCCCCCCGTTGGCGTGGCCTTTACACATGTCTCAACCCTGATTAATCGCATAGCGGTTAGTGGACTGTATTGTCCCATCTACTCATATATATAATCATAAGTAAACGTTTACCATAGGGGCCCATGGTAACGGCGCTGTCCTGGAGATAAGAAAATTAACGTACGACGATAGGACAGTAGCGACATCTTATTTTTCAAAATTTCTACATCTAAAATATTATCTTACTTGGTAGAACAGCCACGTTCGGGGAATCACGTACGGACCTTGATTCCGTGATTCCGAATCTCAAGAATCTAATCAGGAATATTAAGAATATTCGAATCTTCGGAATCTTGGAATCCTACTCGAATCGATGAATCACATACGAATCACGGAATCTAAAATTGATTTAAGGAATCAGTCATCAGCCTCGGTCACACTTAAAGCAACTGTCGGCTCAATCATTGCCACCTCTTTTATGAAAAGGCCCCTGTTATTAGAGATGGCCATGAATCTATCCGATTCTTCAAAAAGAAACGACTTGTGTGGAGACCGCGGTGCCATCTATTAATGAAAAATGAAATTAAATTTTAACCAATCGGGTTTCCAGAAGGGTCGGCGGGCGACGTATAGGCTAAGGCTTTCCAGTTGACCACGACGGCACAGTGCGCCCAAGCAACCAACCAACATTGTCTAGCGGTGTTCCTGGATCTATAAGACGCCTTTCAAAACCTTCCGTCGTCATTTGTCTTTCAAGGGTTCGCCGTCCTGCCAACGATTCTCTCGACTTGGCTCACTACCGCTAAGGAGGACAATACTTCGGATATGCTGTGACAACTTTTCCTCGTGGCTCTAGAACCTCATGGAAAGAACGCTACAGTCATCTTTACCGACGGCTTGTTGCCTGAGGGCTCGGGTCGGGCGGGTGCGGCTTTCGTGATCCCGGCTATCAATGTCACCACCATTCGCGACCTTTGTGATGGATACCAGTGGCCCATAACTCTCCTGTGGTGTCCGGCTCATGATGGAGTTCCGGGCAATGAAATGGCGGGAGTTACTAAGCTTCTACGCCCACCAAAAGTGGACTTCCTCCTCGCGGGGGAAAAAGAGCCTGCCGCAGGGCAATTTCATCGGCATGGACTCAAGAGTGGTCAGTAACTAGGACAACAAAGGCCTTTTCTGGACGCGAAACCTTGTCCTGGCTCTCTAGCCATTATACGGATAACTTTAACGCCGCGGGATGAAACGTTACTCGTGGGCCTCGGTAGACTTCCCACTAGGGCGATTCTCCATCGCTTTAATCTTAGTCCCACAGCATCCTGCACTCGGTGTGGAGTCGCAGTGGATGACGCTTCCCACGCTTTATTATCTTGCCTATCGCGACGGACGGCTCGGGCTTTTCTTCTTCGGGCACTTACGACTAGGGCTCTGCCGACCAATCTATTAGACGTCCTCAGTGCGGTACACGCCAGATTCTCCAACGTCGTTGCGGCCACCTATGACATTTTACGTAAAACCATTCAAGCTTGACTATAACTCTTTCCGGGCCTTTTGTATTACTTTATGGTATTGTTGTGAATGAGTCTCTCTCCTGTATGCATGGTGTGAAGACTTCCAGCCATATACACCAACCTTTTATAAGTTATTCCGCCCCCCCCCCCCCCAATGATAACGTCGTCAGAGAGCCGTTGTTGAGTATTATATTTAAACAACTTATACTCTATTTAGTGGACTTTAACCTAAATTATATATCCCGTGTAAAAATTTTGTTTATAATTGCTGTAATTTATGTTATTCTTCACTTTACAAACGATCCAATCAACGCGAGGTGTACCTATGATTAAATGATTATCGCCTTTTGGGTCAAAATGTTACTTAAAGTGTTGGTTGCACGAAAAATCGATAGCAATAAAAACGAATGAATGCGGGCTTGTTTGGAAGCCCAAGACGTTCTCTTTCGAAAAATGTCATTGTCGAAACAAATTTAAAAGCCGAAGTGTACTAATTTTGAGTCCGAAACTGACCTTTTTCGCTCTCCAAAATCCGGAAATTTTCCGCGAATTTTCTCCTCAGTAGCACGAGCAATTTGGGGCAAATCGAAGCTGTAGTTTCATTCCTAAAATAGAAGGAACTGAAGTGGAGCGATTCTATTTACTTGTAGAAGTTTTCAAACCAGATATTTTTTATCGTAATATTATGGCGTTTTTCTTTGGGCTGCTCTCTCTGCCCCCGGAGTGCTCCGAAAGTCCTTGCGTGTCCCATTGGGCTTTCGAGAGCAGATCCCGCAGAGATTCGCGTTTACCATTGGGACGTTGCTCCGTGAGAGAGTGGCTGATTTCTTGCTCTCTGCTGATCCGAGACAAGTGACGGATCAACGGATTCGGAGCAAGTTTTGTGGAAAATGGCGGCGGTCAGGGGAAGAAGATTTACGAATTATTTTGTTATTATTAGAATCTTCATCATCAAGTTCAGAGGACAAAGATATTTTTGAACATATTTTTAAGGATAAAGCAGAACATCGGATAATTGAGAGATTTATTGAAAATGTAGTGCATAGATTTTCAAATGAAGAAGTACATAAATGTTTTACTACCTCTACTAGGGATAATTTTCGATTAACCCGTGAAATGTGTTATTGCCTCGTCGCGGAATTTGAAGCTTCAGAGTTCTTTCCACCAATAAAGGACATGGTGGCCGTAGTGCTATTTCTGCCGAAAATCACCTTCTGACTCATTTTTACAGCGTAGGCCTATGCGTCTGAATTCTATACAAGAAAGTTGGAGAAACAATTGTTTCTCATTGGGAAAAGCGCGCCAAAAATACTGATTCGAAAAAAGTTACGTTTATCATTGGAAAAGAACTCTCGTCCGCTCTCTTAAGGATCGATGACGTCACACGTCAATTTTTTTTTGATCTGAAAGGGAGTTGAGAGCGGTTTCGGAGCAACCCAAATAAAAACGCCATTAGGCTTATTATCGAAATAAAAAATATAAGCATAGAAATTATATTTTCAAATCACGCGGCGCGGAGCGAGGAGCCTTCGGTTTCATATCGTTTTGCCTTGTGCAGGCTTATTTCAATAGCTCTTTCTATAAAACAATATATACGCATACATGTATAAAAAGTGTTATTTTTTGGAGCGCGCGCTTCCTAATATTTCCGTGTAAAGGGTCTCGTGCGTTTTCGCGCGAGCTCAACAAAAACAAAAATATGCGCACGCTCTCTAACTTTAACTGCACGATGAATCAAATTGCTCGACTCTAAAGGCGGATGCACACATAGCCTTCGCGCGCGAAATTTCGCTGGCAAATCGCGTCGCGTCGCGTGACTTAAATAGAATGGAAGTCATGGCGCATGGGGCGCGTGTACGAAAATTCGCAGGCGAAATCGCTTGCGAACCGTATGTGTGTTTGGGCCTTTAGGCGCACCGTGATCCGCGCACGGAGCACGAGCACCGCATAAGAATTCTGTTAGTAGAATCCCATGGTTCAATAGGGGTTTTTTTTAGTTTTCGTAAACGGAGTTAGTAGCATCATAGTGGCATCAAGAATTTGTATGCAAGCCTAAACTCTATCTTGGGTAAAGCGACCAATGAGATAACTCGTTGTCAATGACGTCAATGACCACGGCAAAATTCAAAAACATTTCCCGTTCTTTTAATTATTTCTAATTATCTACGAAACGTAAAGCAACGAAACTTTATATTCGGGAATTTTAAACGTAATTTATTCGTTTAAAAGAAATATTAAGGCGATAACGAATAATTTGCAACTTACTCTTTAACTATCTTGTTTTGGTGTCAACGATAGCGACATCTGTTGAAAAAAGAGCTACTTGACATCGAGCCGACACTTGCTTTAAGGCCCGAAAACGGTTTTTGAGTGATTTGAAACGGTTTTAAGCGATTAAACCAGAGATAATTTATTACATTATAAATTATCTCTGATTTAACTAGGTTCACACTTATGGTCGAAAACGATTTGAAGAGCTTCGAAACCTTTTTAGGCGTATGTGTGAACGTGGCTATAGTTGAATCGTATTCGTATTACTGAGCATACTAGCAGTATTAGCCTCGGTATTAGCTCGTCGTATTCTCGGGCGTATTACAATCGATTACAATTTGGTTGGCTCGAATTTTTTTTATTCGATTGTAACGTGTGTGACAGTCCATTTGATTCATCAGGGCGAGATATGTGTAACGGGAATGCCAACGGGGGATACGAGGGGACAGGGGTGGGGACACCCGTTGGGGGATTGGTGGTCGTCCTCACACGGCCATCCACAAACTCTGCCTCCCGGACGCTTGGGATTACAGGTAACAGGAGTGAGCCACTACTCCCGGCGTTGGCTCAAATTTGGAACTAATTGGAAGGCGATGTTTGAATCTCAAGCAGACGGAAAATAAAGTGAGCCCCTTTACAGGGTGGGAAATAAGGAACTTTTTAAAGAAAACCAGTGAGTGGCAGTGACCATCGATTAAGCCTTCGACCCCGTGCCCTGAAATACCTGAGCTGATCCATAATATGTATCCGTAGACCAAGTTGAATTAAAGGCCACAACTGCCTTCGAATTATTACAATTTCCAGTGCGAAATTATGACGTAGGGAGTGAAAAATCACCTGCTACTCGATTTTCGGGCTGGATTTTTCAAACACCAGTGGAACCCTTTTTTTAAGTGGTCCAGTGAACCATTGACCCCTCAACTGACCATCTTCGATTTAATTTTTAAATATTTTTTATAATATTCGAACAGCTAGATTGGTTTTGGTTGCGAATAGATTAATCAAGGAACCTTCCCCTGTAGCAAATCAGAGTCAGCCCGACGTAGGAAAATTTGCTACATTGGATTCCAAGTCGAAATGTCCTACCGGATTTTAGGTCGGACCAGAGTTCAACCGACCTTATATTGCTGGCCAGATACCATATGAAATTCGTCTGTAAACCTACTCTTAACCGTCGTCGGGCCTGCTTAACACAGCCGACTCAAAAAGGACTTTTAAATTAATTATATTGTATAAAAACTAACGCTTTTATTTTTTTTAAATTTGACATAAAGCTTAAGGCACAATGGTTAACTTATGAATATAGGAACATATTTTCATCACATTATCTTGAATGATTCAAAGGTGTTACTTTCAGTTAATGTGCGTTTTATTAAAATATAATTTATATGAAATGGTAACATTAAATTATTATAACTAATTATTCAAAACAAAGTGAATAATTCGCACAGTAAATATAAGGCACCATTGCTAAAACGCATGAAAATATTTCGAAAAATATTTTATATCACCATTTCAAATTATACTTAAATTTACTAATGGTTCTTTTATCACTGCGTTGTTTATACTTTTATACTTGAGGTAGTTTAGTTAAATGATAGTTTATGTGACAGATTGCACATAGGAACATATTTATATCACATTATCTTAACTTGATATTTAAAAAAAAGTTAATTACATTTTAAAATATAGTAAAAAGGTGCTTTCAACATAAACAGATACCCATTAAATTATGTTTCATGTTGTTTTAAGTTTTGAACTAATATAGAAGATAAATAATAACCCGTCACGAAATATACCGGCGTTTAGGCCTACGGCGGCGGCGTCTTCGGCGTGGCCAAAATGACCGGCGACGGCGGCGTACGCCGGCGTTTGTATAAATTTTTAGAGCTATTTCTTGTAGCGACAGTTTAAAAAACACGCGACCAGAAGGGCAAGGGCAAATACCAACTCGTACTAGTCCTTCCATGGACTAATTAATGTACTTCACACAGGGACGCCCCGTTTCCGAATATTTGCTTCGGGCGATTGTTAAATGTGCGCTCTGGCGGCGGAGTTAGGAACTAACTAACTAATGATAACCGGGGAAGAAAGAAAAAGGGTGAGGGGAGGGAAAATACAAATGTAGCTCAGCAGCTGAAAAACACGTGGGACTTACTCAATTTGTAAAACGTTTGTTTTAATGTTTTAATGTGCGAAGTACATTAATTAGTCCACGGTCCTTCCGAGGTAGGCCACTGGCCTGACGTCAAACGACATCCAAAATTATTCGCAGTTATGCCGGGTCGAAATTCGGATGAAGGCTCGATATTGGCTTTTTATTTTTTTGGTCGTGCTCCACGATAACGCTCTGCAGTGGCGTAGACAAGGAGGGTTCAATGTCAACCCCCTGGGCCTACCTTGACTATACTAAACTGACACCCCCTTCTCGACACCCCTCTTAATATTACCATTCTTTGACAAACTTCCGGCTACGCCACTGACGCTCTGAGCCTTCCAATCAGAAATATATCCGAGTTACGAATAATATCATTTTTGCTCCCGAAGGTTATCATCGCACGGTGAACATACATATTGCTATTTTGATATGTTATTTTCCATTTAATTATAATTCAAGGTATCGTGATATGATTTTATAAACGTATTGGACGTCTAAAATGCAGTATATAAAATGCTTCATTTATTGAATTTAAAGTAAAAAATTATTATTAGTCTCGGATTGGCCATAGAGGTAACCTGCCCGATGGCGTGAATCCCATGGACCGTTCATGAAGTGGGCCTCCGTAAACATGGTAGCGTTATAGTTGTTAAAGCTGGGACCCTTAGTCTCCTAGCAACCAAAAAATATTAGACCCAGTCCGCCACTGATTATTATAATGCAATTTTCGAAAACATATCGATAAACCAAGCAACATTTAAATTTAAAGATAATTAAAATGTGGATAAGCCTTGGTTATATTAGTGACTCTCTCTATAGCCAAGATAGCAATGCTGGAATCTATTGACGCTAAGTGAAAATGCTATTACTCTGCGTCGACCGAAATCCGAAAAACAAAATTTGACGTTCGACGTCGTGTTCAAATGTAGTTATTTTCGCGTAAATTAAAACCAAAGATAATTTAAACTAGTACGCTAGATTCAAAATCACTCTCTCGTGCGTTGCCGATAGCGTTTACCCACTTCCCGCTGGAACTCAGAAAAAATTCGCTCCATGGTTTGCGCCTTACCGCAACCGATAGAGCGCGATTTTTCTGAGGTCACGTGCCGGAAAAGGGTAAACGCTTCGTAACAAAACCGTCAATGGGAAAGCTCTCAGTATTCGAATCTAGGGTATGAGTTTAAATTATCTTTGATGAAAACCAAGCTTAATATACCAAAAAAAGGGTATTAAGAAAAAAAGAAACGGTGGCGCGCCGTTCTTTACATTTGCGAACAGTAAGATCTACATGTTGCTTTCGATTTTCTGCAATGAACGCACCTACAGCCGTATCTTCATGCTTTTTACCCCAATCTGTACCTTTGGAAAAAAATTTAACCTCCGGATAACAGATTGATTTCAGCAGGCTAACATATGGTTTTACAAGACTAGTGTGACAAACTGAATTAGCATTGGATGAACTAACCCTTCAGCTTTCTGGGCGTACCAAATTTTACTCGCACCTTGTGTCCTGGTTAATAATTCAATCTTGTCGGATTGTTCTTTTGCGATTTTAATTTTATCTTTCAGTGTTTTACAAATCTTAAGGACTTCATTTAACGGCAAATCACTTGCTTCGCTTTGTCGAAGGTTTGTTAAGGGTGGAGGTAGCTCCACTGACTTTGGCACATAATCCTTATTATAGGGGCTAATAAGTGATAAAATAACTGGTTTTGATTTTGACGTAGATAAACAGTTTAAATATTCAGTAAATTCATCATTTGTAACGTTCGGTACAATTTTTTCATCTTCACTGGACGGGTTGTCGTAGTTTCAGGATCAACGAGTAAACGTTCTAAATTCTTCTTTCGTTGTTTAGCTGATGAAAAGTTTATCTCTCGAGCTCTCTTAAATGGTACTTGTTTAAGATGGGGAACTAGCCATTTGTTTAACTTTTCAGTTGATGGTTGATTTTTTAAAATCGTTACCCCTGCATCAATTAAAAACAAAATTGCACCCACATGAGAACATGACTCTCCGAGTCCCACCATGCAGGAGCAATGTGCAGTTAATACCTCCCCACTTTCTCTAGCAATAATCTAGTTGTGTGAATCAACGTTAGATTTTTGAGAATGTTTTACCTAAGAGAAAAATATTACATTAGCACAAATTGCACTATATACTTTAGATTTATTATGGTACTGTACATACCTTTCCCAAAACGAGTTTCAAGTCATTCTCCAAATTCTTGACGAGAATACCATTTATATTCCCACTTGTCAGAAATGTGTGGGATTCCAGACTCTTATGGTTTTTCATTTCTTCTAACGTGACCGAGTTTGTTGTGTGTAAAAGATACATTGTTATATCTGGAAACAGAACCCTTGGCCATTCCGAGGCATCACTTTTGAAATCGTCCATACTTTCCTCATATGGGTCGAATCCCACAAATTTTGAGATTTTTTTTATAAATTAACTGGTCGCTATCAAGCAGAGATTCAAAATTTCCTTTGAAAAATTTCCTACAAGTTTTCTCACTCATTTTAAATTTAATTAAAGTTTGGCCCTCGGCCACTCCATAAGAAAACCAGCCTAGAGTGAAAGTTCGTCTACTAGCATGGATGAAGGAATATGACTGGAACACGGGGTACAGTCATAAGATGAAAAATTGGTGAATAAGTAGATAAGTCCATAATGAAAAGGGATAATAAAGCTAAACCCTAAACAAATTTGAAGAAATTTAAAAACTTACTAATAGCTCGTACCGATAGGTCTTCGAGCGGATGAAAACGCAAAACTCGGACCAAATAGATCTTCGAGTGAATAATTAAATTAAATTAAATAAAATAAAATAAAATAGCCAGAAAATCCAACGGTAGACCGGTTTCGTCCTATTTGGGACTCGTCAGTACCGTGCGGGAAATCTGGCTTGCGACTATAACACCGAATAGAGAAACTAAGCCTAAATATTAAAAATTTCAAAACGAGTTGCATAGCAACGGAAAGCCGAATAGGGGGAGAGTGGTGGAGATTATTATATACGTAATGTTAAGTTAAAAGGAACCACCTATGGACTGCATTGTACAGGATGAAAAATTGGTGAATAAGTAGATAAGTCCATAATGAAAAGGGATAATAAAGCTAAACCCTAAACAAATTTGAAGAAATTTAAAAACTTACTAATAGCTCGTACCGATAGGTCTTCGAGCGGATGAAAACGCGAAACTCGGACCAAATAGATCTTCGAGTGAATAATTAAATTAAATTAAATAAAATAAAATAAAATAGCCAGAAAATCCAACGGTAGACCGGTTTCGTCCTATTTGGGACTCGTCAGTACCGTGCGGGAAATCTGGCTTGCGACTATAACACCGAATAGAGAAACTAAGCCTAAATATTAAAAATTTCAAAACGAGTTGCATAGCAACGGAAAGCCGAATAGGGGGAGAGTGGTGGAGATTATTATATACGTAATGTTAAGTTAAAAGGAACCACCTATGGACTGCATTGTACAGGATGAAAAATTGGTGAATAAGTAGATAAGTCCATAATGAAAAGGGATAATAAAGCTAAACCCTAAACAAATTTGAAGAAATTTAAAAACTTACTAATAGCTCGTACCGATAGGTCTTCGAGCGGATGAAAACGCGAAACTCGGACCAAATAGATCTTCGAGTGAATAATTAAATTAAATTAAATAAAATAAAATAAAATAGCCAGAAAATCCAACGGTAGACCGGTTTCGTCCTATTTGGGACTCGTCAGTACCGTGCGGGAAATCTGGCTTGCGACTATAACACCGAATAGAGAAACTAAGCCTAAATATTAAAAATTTCAAAACGAGTTGCATAGCAACGGAAAGCCGAATAGGGGGAGAGTGGTGGAGATTATTATATACGTAATGTTAAGTTAAAAGGAACCACCTATGGACTGCATTGTACAGGATGAAAAATTGGTGAATAAGTAGATAAGTCCATAATGAAAAGGGATAATAAAGCTAAACCCTAAACAAATTTGAAGAAATTTAAAAACTTACTAATAGCTCGTACCGATAGGTCTTCGAGCGGATGAAAACGCGAAACTCGGACCAAATAGATCTTCGAGTGAATAATTAAATTAAATTAAATAAAATAAAATAAAATAGCCAGAAAATCCAACGGTAGACCAGTTTCGTCCTATTTGGGACTCGTCAGTACCGTGCGGGAAATCTGGCTTGCGACTATAACACCGAATAGAGAAACTAAGCCTAAATATTAAAAATTTCAAAACGAGTTGCATAGCAACGGAAAGCCGAATAGGGGGAGAGTGGTGGAGATTATTATATACGTAATGTTAAGTTAAAAGGAACCACCTATAGACTGCATTGTACAGGATGAAAAATTGGTGAATAAGTAGATAAGTCCATAATGAAAAGGGATAATAAAGCTAAACCCTAAACAAATTTGAAGAAATTTAAAAACTTACTAATAGCTCGTACCGATAGGTCTTCGAGCGGATGAAAACGCGAAACTCGGACCAAATAGATCTTCGAGTGAATAATTAAATTAAATTAAATAAAATAAAATAAAATAGCTCTATTCGGTGTTATAGTCGCAAGCCAGATTTCCCGCACGGTACTGACGAGTCCCAAATAGGACGAAACCGGTCTACCGTTGGATTTTCTGGCTATTTTATTTTATTTAATTTAATTTAATTTAATTATTCACTCGAAGATCTATTTGGTCCGAGTTTCGCGTTTTCATCCGCTCGAAGACCTATCGGTACGAGCTATTAGTAAGTTTTTAAATTTCTTCAAATTTGTTTAGGGTTTAGCTTTATTATCCCTTTTCATTATGGACTTATCTACTTATTCACCAATTTTTCATCCTGTACAATGCAGTCCATAGGTGGTTCCTTTTAACTTAACATTACGTATATAATAATCTCCACCACTCTCCCCCTATTCGGCTTTCCGTTGCTATGCAACTCGTTTTGAAATTTTTAATATTTAGGCTTAGTTTCTCTATTCGGTGTTATAGTCGCAAGCCAGATTTCCCGCACGGTACTGACGAGTCCCAAATAGGACGAAACCGGTCTACCGTTGGATTTTCTGGCTATTTTATTTTATTTTATTTAATTTAATTATTCACTCGAAGATCTATTTGGTCCGAGTTTCGCGTTTTCATCCGCTCGAAGACCTATCGGTACGAGCTATTAGTAAGTTTTTAAATTTCTTCAAATTTGTTTAGGGTTTAGCTTTATTATCCCTTTTCATTATGGACTTATCTACTTATTCACCAATTTTTCATCCTGTACAATGCAGTCCATAGGTGGTTCCTTTTAACTTAACATTACGTATATAATAATCTCCACCACTCTCCCCCTATTCGGCTTTCCGTTGCTATGCAACTCGTTTTGAAATTTTTAATATTTAGGCTTAGTTTCTCTATTCAGTGTTATAGTCGCAAGCCAGATTTCCCGCACGGTACTGACGAGTCCCAAATAGGACGAAACCGGTCTACCGTTGGATTTTCTGGCTATTTTATTTTATTTTATTTAATTTAATTTAATTATTCACTCGAAGATCTATTTGGTCCGAGTTTCGCGTTTTCATCCGCTCGAAGACCTATCGGTACGAGCTATTAGTAAGTTTTTAAATTTCTTCAAATTTGTTTAGGGTTTAGCTTTATTATCCCTTTTCATTATGGACTTATCTACTTATTCACCAATTTTTCATCCTGTACAATGCAGTCCATAGGTGGTTCCTTTTAACTTAACATTACGTATATAATAATCTCCACCACTCTCCCCCTATTCGGCTTTCCGTTGCTATGCAACTCGTTTTGAAATTTTTAATATTTAGGCTTAGTTTCTCTATTCGGTGTTATAGTCGCAAGCCAGATTTCCCGCACGGTACTGACGAGTCCCAAATAGGACGAAACCGGTCTACCGTTGGATTTTCTGGCTATTTTATTTTATTTTATTTTATTTAATTTAATTTAATTATTCACTCGCAGATCTATTTGGTCCGAGTTTCGCGTTTTCATCCGCTCGAAGACCTATCGGTACGAGCTATTAGTAAGTTTTTAAATTTCTTCAAATTTGTTTAGGGTTTAGCTTTATTATCCCTTTTCATTATGGACTTATCTACTTATTCACCAATTTTTCATCCTGTACAATGCAGTCCATAGGTGGTTCCTTTTAACTTAACATTACGTATATAATAATCTCCACCACTCTCCCCCTATTCGGCTTTCCGTTGCTATGCAACTCGTTTTGAAATTTTTAATATTTATGCTTAGTTTCTCTATTCGGTGTTATAGTCGCAAGCCAGATTTCCCGCACGGTACTGACGAGTCCCAAATAGGACGAAACCGGTCTACCGTTGGATTTTCTGGCTATTTTATTTTATTTTATTTAATTTAATTTAATTATTCACTCGAAGATCTATTTGGTCCGAGTTTCGCGTTTTCATCCGCTCGAAGACCTATCGGTACGAGCTATTAGTAAGTTTTTAAATTTCTTCAAATTTGTTTAGGGTTTAGCTTTATTATCCCTTTTCATTATGGACTTATCTACTTATTCACCAATTTTTCATCCTGTACAATGCAGTCCATAGGTGGTTCCTTTTAACTTAACATTACGTATATAATAATCTCCACCACTCTCCCCCTATTCGGCTTTCCGTTGCTATGCAACTCGTTTTGAAATTTTTAATATTTAGGCTTAGTTTCTCTATTCGGTGTTATAGTCGCAAGCCAGATTTCCCGCACGGTACTGACGAGTCCCAAATAGGACGAAACCGGTCTACCGTTGGATTTTCTGGCTATTTTATTTTATTTTATTTTATTTAATTTAATTTAATTATTCACTCGAAGATCTATTTGGTCCGAGTTTCGCGTTTTCATCCGCTCGAAGACCTATCGGTACGAGCTATTAGTAAGTTTTTAAATTTCTTCAAATTTGTTTAGGGTTTAGCTTTATTATCCCTTTTCATTATGGACTTATCTACTTATTCACCAATTTTTCATCCTGTACAATGCAGTCCATAGGTGGTTCCTTTTAACTTAACATTACGTATATAATAATCTCCACCACTCTCCCCCTATTCGGCTTTCCGTTGCTATGCAACTCGTTTTGAAATTTTTAATATTTAGGCTTAGTTTCTCTATTCGGTGTTATAGTCGCAAGCCAGATTTCCCGCACGGTACTGACGAGTCCCAAATAGGACGAAACCGGTCTACCGTTGGATTTTCTGGCTATTTTATTTTATTTAATTTAATTTAATTATTCACTCGAAGATCTATTTGGTCCGAGTTTCGCGTTTTCATCCGCTCGAAGACCTATCGGTACGAGCTATTAGTAAGTTTTTAAATTTCTTCAAATTTGTTTAGGGTTTAGCTTTATTATCCCTTTTCATTATGGACTTATCTACTTATTCACCAATTTTTCATCCTGTACAATGCAGTCCATAGGTGGTTCCTTTTAACTTAACATTACGTATATAATAATCTCCACCACTCTCCCCCTATTCGGCTTTCCGTTGCTATGCAACTCGTTTTGAAATTTTTAATATTTAGGCTTAGTTTCTCTATTCGGTGTTATAGTCGCAAGACAGATTTCCCGCACGGTACTGACGAGTCCCAAATAGGACGAAACCGGTCTACCGTTGGATTTTCTGGCTATTTTATTTTATTTTATTTTATTTAATTTAATTATTCACTCGAAGATCTATTTGGTCCGAGTTTCGCGTTTTCATCCGCTCGAAGACCTATCGGTACGAGCTATTAGCAGAGAGTGTAAAGATTATGAGAGGCGTCTCTTCCTATTCCCGTAACGTTAAAATTTCGTACAAGATTTTGAGAGCGCGCGCCCATAGGAGAGGTTACGTTACTATCCGACACACGATGTTTTGAAAGCTTTAAAGTAAAAGAGCAGATTTGTTGGGTCAACAATTGGATTGTCATTTTTGAGTTGACTTATGCAAGAAGAGCATTGAAGGTTTGAGTAGCAGCGGTGAATTAGATATCCTGAAATGTAACTAAGAACATTTTGTTTTAGCAGGTTTGGACTTCCAATAGAATTAAAAAATTCTAAGTCTTCATCGGAACATTACCCCTGGCTTTGCGAGACTACAAGATTTTCAAAATTAGAATCCGGTGGTTTCAAGAGATTATTCACAGAGGCAGCCCTGTATGCAGCTCGAAATTGTTGTGGATTGGGATGATCACGGTTGCCTCCTTTCTGTCTTATAGATCCAAGAAAATTATCTACAAAATCTTGGCTAATCCTGTCCGTTAATAAAAACTTAAAACCAAAATTATCCTTTAGATCTTCTCAGAGGAGTAGCAAGGCTTGAATTGAAATTACCATTTTCTGAAATTTCCAATGGTGTAGAGTCATTAAGACTGAAAATTGTTGGCACAGCGGATGGTGTGAGCCTATTTTTAGTTCTAATATTCATGAAACTGGCATCAATGAAATGATTCGCGCAAATTCTATGGTTAACGTGTAAATATTCCGTAGTTTTATTTGTAAGCCCATCATTATTTACATTTTTCAGTCACAAAATAGAACTAAAATTTATATTAAGTTAATATGCCAATAAGCCTATCTAATGAAAATGCGAATTTACCAGTCTTTTTCCTATGGAAACTTATAAAAAGATAAACAAGGATTTCTTGTTTTCGATATTTCACAATTTAAAACGGAACAATATACCCCAGACACACTAAATTATTTAAAAACCTTGTAAAACTAGCATTAAAAATCTGGAAAGTTTTTGCGTCTCTTTTAAACCTAACATCGAAACGCACGCGCTGTGAGAACGGCGCCACTGGTGGCGCCATCGCTCTTACGGTAGTAGTGGACATTTTTGGGAAAAAAAAGTTAGTACGCTTTTTTGAAAGAGAGACGTCTCTCATAATCTTTACACTCTCTGCTATTAGTAAGTTTTTAAATTTCTTCAAATTTGTTTAGGGTTTAGCTTTATTATCCCTTTTCATTATGGACTTATCTACTTATTCACCAATTTTTCATCCTGTACAATGCAGTCTATAGGTGGTTCCTTTTAACTTAACATTACGTATATAATAATCTCCACCACTCTCCCCCTATTCGGCTTTCCGTTGCTATGCAACTCGTTTTGAAATTTTTAATATTTAGGCTTAGTTTCTCTATTCGGTGTTATAGTCGCAAGCCAGATTTCCCGCACGGTACTGACGAGTCCCAAATAGGACGAAACCGGTCTACCGTTGGATTTTCTGGCTATTTTATTTTATTTTATTTAATTTAATTTAATTATTCACTCGAAGATCTATTTGGTCCGAGTTTCGCGTTTTCATCCGCTCGAAGACCTATCGGTACGAGCTATTAGTAAGTTTTTAAATTTCTTCAAATTTGTTTAGGGTTTAGCTTTATTATCCCTTTTCATTATGGACTTATCTACTTATTCACCAATTTTTCATCCTGTACAATGCAGTCCATAGGTGGTTCCTTTTAACTTAACATTACGTATATAATAATCTCCACCACTCTCCCCCTATTCGGCTTTCCGTTGCTATGCAACTCGTTTTGAAATTTTTAATATTTAGGCTTAGTTTCTCTATTCGGTGTTATAGTCGCAAGCCAGATTTCCCGCACGGTACTGACGAGTCCCAAATAGGACGAAACCGGTCTACCGTTGGATTTTCTGGCTATTTTATTTTATTTTATTTAATTTAATTTAATTATTCACTCGAAGATCTATTTGGTCCGAGTTTCGCGTTTTCATCCGCTCGAAGACCTATCGGTACGAGCTATTAGTAAGTTTTTAAATTTCTTCAAATTTGTTTAGGGTTTAGCTTTATTATCCCTTTTCATTATGGACTTATCTACTTATTCACCAATTTTTCATCCTGTACAATGCAGTCCATAGGTGGTTCCTTTTAACTTAACATTACGTATATAATAATCTCCACCACTCTCCCCCTATTCGGCTTTCCGTTGCTATGCAACTCGTTTTGAAATTTTTAATATTTAGGCTTAGTTTCTCTATTCGGTGTTATAGTCGCAAGCCAGATTTCCCGCACGGTACTGACGAGTCCCAAATAGGACGAAACCGGTCTACCGTTGGATTTTCTGGCTATTTTATTTTATTTAATTTAATTTAATTATTCACTCGAAGATCTATTTGGTCCGAGTTTCGCGTTTTCATCCGCTCGAAGACCTATCGGTACGAGCTATTAGTAAGTTTTTAAATTTCTTCAAATTTGTTTAGGGTTTAGCTTTATTATCCCTTTTCATTATGGACTTATCTACTTATTCACCAATTTTTCATCCTGTACAATGCAGTCCATAGGTGGTTCCTTTTAACTTAACATTACGTATATAATAATCTCCACCACTCTCCCCCTATTCGGCTTTCCGTTGCTATGCAACTCGTTTTGAAATTTTTAATATTTAGGCTTAGTTTCTCTATTCGGTGTTATAGTCGCAAGCCAGATTTCTCGCACGGTACTGACGAGTCCCAAATAGGACGAAACCGGTCTACCGTTGGATTTTCTGGCTATTTTATTTTATTTTATTTTATTTAATTTAATTATTCACTCGAAGATCTATTTGGTCCGAGTTTCGCGTTTTCATCCGCTCGAAGACCTATCGGTACGAGCTATTAGTAAGTTTTTAAATTTCTTCAAATTTGTTTAGGGTTTAGCTTTATTATCCCTTTTCATTATGGACTTATCTACTTATTCACCAATTTTTCATCCTGTACAATGCAGTCCATAGGTGGTTCCTTTTAACTTAACATTACGTATATAATAATCTCCACCACTCTCCCCCTATTCGGCTTTCCGTTGCTATGCAACTCGTTTTGAAATTTTTAATATTTAGGCTTAGTTTCTCTATTCGGTGTTATAGTCGCAAGACAGATTTCCCGCACGGTACTGACGAGTCCCAAATAGGACGAAACCGGTCTACCGTTGGATTTTCTGGCTATTTTATTTTATTTTATTTTATTTAATTTAATTTAATTATTCACTCGAAGATCTATTTGGTCCGAGTTTCGCGTTTTCATCCGCTCGAAGACCTATCGGTACGAGCTATTAGTAAGTTTTTAAATTTCTTCAAATTTGTTTAGGGTTTAGCTTTATTATCCCTTTTCATTATGGACTTATCTACTTATTCACCAATTTTTCATCCTGTACAATGCAGTCCATAGGTGGTTCCTTTTAACTTAACATTACGTATATAATAATCTCCACCATTCTCCCCCTATTCGGCTTTCCGTTGCTATGCAACTCGTTTTGAAATTTTTAATATTTAGGCTTAGTTTCTCTATTCGGTGTTATAGTCGCAAGCCAGATTTCCCGCACGGTACTGACGAGTCCCAAATAGGACGAAACCGGTCTACCGTTGGATTTTCTGGCTATTTTATTTTATTTTATTTTATTTAATTTAATTTAATTATTCACTCGAAGATCTATTTGGTCCGAGTTTCGCGTTTTCATCCGCTCGAAGACCTATCGGTACGAGCTATTAGTAAGTTTTTAAATTTCTTCAAATTTGTTTAGGGTTTAGCTTTATTATCCCTTTTCATTATGGACTTATCTACTTATTCACCAATTTTTCATCCTGTACAATGCAGTCCATAGGTGGTTCCTTTTAACTTAACATTACGTATATAATAATCTCCACCACTCTCCCCCTATTCGGCTTTCCGTTGCTATGCAACTCGTTTTGAAATTTTTAATATTTAGGCTTAGTTTCTCTATTCGGTGTTATAGTCGCAAGCCAGATTTCCCGCACGGTACTGACGAGTCCCAAATAGGACGAAACCGGTCTACCGTTGGATTTTCTGGCTATTTTATTTTATTTAATTTAATTTAATTATTCACTCGAAGATCTATTTGGTCCGAGTTTCGCGTTTTCATCCGCTCGAAGACCTATCGGTACGAGCTATTAGTAAGTTTTTAAATTTCTTCAAATTTGTTTAGGGTTTAGCTTTATTATCCCTTTTCATTATGGACTTATCTACTTATTCACCAATTTTTCATCCTGTACAATGCAGTCCATAGGTGGTTCCTTTTAACTTAACATTACGTATATAATAATCTCCACCACTCTCCCCCTATTCGGCTTTCCGTTGCTATGCAACTCGTTTTGAAATTTTTAATATTTAGGCTTAGTTTCTCTATTCGGTGTTATAGTCGCAAGACAGATTTCCCGCACGGTACTGACGAGTCCCAAATAGGACGAAACCGGTCTACCGTTGGATTTTCTGGCTATTTTATTTTATTTTATTTAATTTAATTTAATTATTCACTCGAAGATCTATTTGGTCCGAGTTTCGCGTTTTCATCCGCTCGAAGACCTATCGGTACGAGCTATTAGTAAGTTTTTAAATTTCTTCAAATTTGTTTAGGGTTTAGCTTTATTATCCCTTTTCATTATGGACTTATCTACTTATTCACCAATTTTTCATCCTGTACAATGCAGTCCATAGGTGGTTCCTTTTAACTTAACATTACGTATATAATAATCTCCACCACTCTCCCCCTATTCGGCTTTCCGTTGCTATGCAACTCGTTTTGAAATTTTTAATATTTAGGCTTAGTTTCTCTATTCGGTGTTATAGTCGCAAGACAGATTTCCCGCACGGTACTGACGAGTCCCAAATAGGACGAAACCGGTCTACCGTTGGATTTTCTGGCTATTTTATTTTATTTTATTTAATTTAATTTAATTATTCACTCGAAGATCTATTTGGTCCGAGTTTCGCGTTTTCATCCGCTCGAAGACCTATCGGTACGAGCTATTAGTAAGTTTTTAAATTTCTTCAAATTTGTTTAGGGTTTAGCTTTATTATCCCTTTTCATTATGGACTTATCTACTTATTCACCAATTTTTCATCCTGTACAATGCAGTCTATAGGTGGTTCCTTTTAACTTAACATTACGTATATAATAATCTCCACCACTCTCCCCCTATTCGGCTTTCCGTTGCTATGCAACTCGTTTTGAAATTTTTAATATTTAGGCTTAGTTTCTCTATTCGGTGTTATAGTCGCAAGCCAGATTTCCCGCACGGTACTGACGAGTCCCAAATAGGACGAAACCGGTCTACCGTTGGATTTTCTGGCTATTTTATTTTATTTTATTTAATTTAATTTAATTATTCACTCGAAGATCTATTTGGTCCGAGTTTCGCGTTTTCATCCGCTCGAAGACCTATCGGTACGAGCTATTAGTAAGTTTTTAAATTTCTTCAAATTTGTTTAGGGTTTAGCTTTATTATCCCTTTTCATTATGGACTTATCTACTTATTCACCAATTTTTCATCCTGTACAATGCAGTCCATAGGTGGTTCCTTTTAACTTAACATTACGTATATAATAATCTCCACCACTCTCCCCCTATTCGGCTTTCCGTTGCTATGCAACTCGTTTTGAAATTTTTAATATTTAGGCTTAGTTTCTCTATTCGGTGTTATAGTCGCAAGCCAGATTTCCCGCACGGTACTGACGAGTCCCAAATAGGACGAAACCGGTCTACCGTTGGATTTTCTGGCTATTTTATTTTATTTTATTTTATTTAATTTAATTTAATTATTCACTCGAAGATCTATTTGGTCCGAGTTTCGCGTTTTCATCCGCTCGAAGACCTATCGGTACGAGCTATTAGTAAGTTTTTAAATTTCTTCAAATTTGTTTAGGGTTTAGCTTTATTATCCCTTTTCATTATGGACTTATCTACTTATTCACCAATTTTTCATCCTGTACAATGCAGTCCATAGGTGGTTCCTTTTAACTTAACATTACGTATATAATAATCTCCACCACTCTCCCCCTATTCGGCTTTCCGTTGCTATGCAACTCGTTTTGAAATTTTTAATATTTAGGCTTAGTTTCTCTATTCGGTGTTATAGTCGCAAGACAGATTTCCCGCACGGTACTGACGAGTCCCAAATAGGACGAAACCGGTCTACCGTTGGATTTTCTGGCTATTTTATTTTATTTTATTTAATTTAATTTAATTATTCACTCGAAGATCTATTTGGTCCGAGTTTCGCGTTTTCATCCGCTCGAAGACCTATCGGTACGAGCTATTAGTAAGTTTTTAAATTTCTTCAAATTTGTTTAGGGTTTAGCTTTATTATCCCTTTTCATTATGGACTTATCTACTTATTCACCAATTTTTCATCCTGTACAATGCAGTCCATAGGTGGTTCCTTTTAACTTAACATTACGTATATAATAATCTCCACCATTCTCCCCCTATTCGGCTTTCCGTTGCTATGCAACTCGTTTTGAAATTTTTAATATTTAGGCTTAGTTTCTCTATTCGGTGTTATAGTCGCAAGCCAGATTTCCCGCACGGTACTGACGAGTCCCAAATAGGACGAAACCGGTCTACCGTTGGATTTTCTGGCTATTTTATTTTATTTTATTTAATTTAATTTAATTATTCACTCGAAGATCTATTTGGTCCGAGTTTCGCGTTTTCATCCGCTCGAAGACCTATCGGTACGAGCTATTAGTAAGTTTTTAAATTTCTTCAAATTTGTTTAGGGTTTAGCTTTATTATCCCTTTTCATTATGGACTTATCTACTTATTCACCAATTTTTCATCCTGTACAATGCAGTCCATAGGTGGTTCCTTTTAACTTAACATTACGTATATAATAATCTCCACCACTCTCCCCCTATTCGGCTTTCCGTTGCTATGCAACTCGTTTTGAAATTTTTAATATTTAGGCTTAGTTTCTCTATTCGGTGTTATAGTCGCAAGCCAGATTTCCCGCACGGTACTGACGAGTCCCAAATAGGACGAAACCGGTCTACCGTTGGATTTTCTGGCTATTTTATTTTATTTAATTTAATTTAATTTAATTATTCACTCGAAGATCTATTTGGTCCGAGTTTCGCGTTTTCATCCGCTCGAAGACCTATCGGTACGAGCTATTAGTAAGTTTTTAAATTTCTTCAAATTTGTTTAGGGTTTAGCTTTATTATCCCTTTTCATTATGGACTTATCTACTTATTCACCAATTTTTCATCCTGTACAATGCAGTCTATAGGTGGTTCCTTTTAACTTAACATTACGTATATAATAATCTCCACCACTCTCCCCCTATTCGGCTTTCCGTTGCTATGCAACTCGTTTTGAAATTTTTAATATTTAGGCTTAGTTTCTCTATTCGGTGTTATAGTCGCAAGCCAGATTTCCCGCACGGTACTGACGAGTCCCAAATAGGACGAAACCGGTCTACCGTTGGATTTTCTGGCTATTTTATTTTATTTTATTTAATTTAATTTAATTATTCACTCGAAGATCTATTTGGTCCGAGTTTCGCGTTTTCATCCGCTCGAAGACCTATCGGTACGAGCTATTAGTAAGTTTTTAAATTTCTTCAAATTTGTTTAGGGTTTAGCTTTATTATCCCTTTTCATTATGGACTTATCTACTTATTCACCAATTTTTCATCCTGTACAATGCAGTCTATAGGTGGTTCCTTTTAACTTAACATTACGTATATAATAATCTCCACCACTCTCCCCCTATTCGGCTTTCCGTTGCTATGCAACTCGTTTTGAAATTTTTAATATTTAGGCTTAGTTTCTCTATTCGGTGTTATAGTCGCAAGCCAGATTTCCCGCACGGTACTGACGAGTCCCAAATAGGACGAAACCGGTCTACCGTTGGATTTTCTGGCTATTTTATTTTATTTTATTTAATTTAATTTAATTATTCACTCGAAGATCTATTTGGTCCGAGTTTCGCGTTTTCATCCGCTCGAAGACCTATCGGTACGAGCTATTAGTAAGTTTTTAAATTTCTTCAAATTTGTTTAGGGTTTAGCTTTATTATCCCTTTTCATTATGGACTTATCTACTTATTCACCAATTTTTCATCCTGTACAATGCAGTCCATAGGTGGTTCCTTTTAACTTAACATTACGTATATAATAATCTCCACCACTCTCCCCCTATTCGGCTTTCCGTTGCTATGCAACTCGTTTTGAAATTTTTAATATTTAGGCTTAGTTTCTCTATTCGGTGTTATAGTCGCAAGCCAGATTTCCCGCACGGTACTGACGAGTCCCAAATAGGACGAAACCGGTCTACCGTTGGATTTTCTGGCTATTTTATTTTATTTTATTTAATTTAATTTAATTATTCACTCGAAGATCTATTTGGTCCGAGTTTCGCGTTTTCATCCGCTCGAAGACCTATCGGTACGAGCTATTAGTAAGTTTTTAAATTTCTTCAAATTTGTTTAGGGTTTAGCTTTATTATCCCTTTTCATTATGGACTTATCTACTTATTCACCAATTTTTCATCCTGTACAATGCAGTCCATAGGTGGTTCCTTTTAACTTAACATTACGTATATAATAATCTCCACCACTCTCCCCCTATTCGGCTTTCCGTTGCTATGCAACTCGTTTTGAAATTTTTAATATTTAGGCTTAGTTTCTCTATTCGGTGTTATAGTCGCAAGCCAGATTTCCCGCACGGTACTGACGAGTCCCAAATAGGACGAAACCGGTCTACCGTTGGATTTTCTGGCTATTTTATTTTATTTTATTTAATTTAATTTAATTATTCACTCGAAGATCTATTTGGTCCGAGTTTCGCGTTTTCATCCGCTCGAAGACCTATCGGTACGAGCTATTAGTAAGTTTTTAAATTTCTTCAAATTTGTTTAGGGTTTAGCTTTATTATCCCTTTTCATTATGGACTTATCTACTTATTCACCAATTTTTCATCCTGTACAATGCAGTCCATAGGTGGTTCCTTTTAACTTAACATTACGTATATAATAATCTCCACCACTCTCCCCCTATTCGGCTTTCCGTTGCTATGCAACTCGTTTTGAAATTTTTAATATTTAGGCTTAGTTTCTCTATTCGGTGTTATAGTCGCAAGCCAGATTTCCCGCACGGTACTGACGAGTCCCAAATAGGACGAAACCGGTCTACCGTTGGATTTTCTGGCTATTTTATTTTATTTTATTTAATTTAATTTAATTATTCACTCGAAGATCTATTTGGTCCGAGTTTCGCGTTTTCATCCGCTCGAAGACCTATCGGTACGAGCTATTAGTAAGTTTTTAAATTTCTTCAAATTTGTTTAGGGTTTAGCTTTATTATCCCTTTTCATTATGGACTTATCTACTTATTCACCAATTTTTCATCCTGTACAATGCAGTCCATAGGTGGTTCCTTTTAACTTAACATTACGTATATAATAATCTCCACCACTCTCCCCCTATTCGGCTTTCCGTTGCTATGCAACTCGTTTTGAAATTTTTAATATTTAGGCTTAGTTTCTCTATTCGGTGTTATAGTCGCAAGCCAGATTTCCCGCACGGTACTGACGAGTCCCAAATAGGACGAAACCGGTCTACCGTTGGATTTTCTGGCTATTTTATTTTATTTTATTTAATTTAATTTAATTATTCACTCGAAGATCTATTTGGTCCGAGTTTCGCGTTTTCATCCGCTCGAAGACCTATCGGTACGAGCTATTAGTAAGTTTTTAAATTTCTTCAAATTTGTTTAGGGTTTAGCTTTATTATCCCTTTTCATTATGGACTTATCTACTTATTCACCAATTTTTCATCCTGTACAATGCAGTCCATAGGTGGTTCCTTTTAACTTAACATTACGTATATAATAATCTCCACCATTCTCCCCCTATTCGGCTTTCCGTTGCTATGCAACTCGTTTTGAAATTTTTAATATTTAGGCTTAGTTTCTCTATTCGGTGTTATAGTCGCAAGCCAGATTTCCCGCACGGTACTGACGAGTCCCAAATAGGACGAAACCGGTCTACCGTTGGATTTTCTGGCTATTTTATTTTATTTTATTTAATTTAATTTAATTATTCACTCGAAGATCTATTTGGTCCGAGTTTCGCGTTTTCATCCGCTCGAAGACCTATCGGTACGAGCTATTAGTAAGTTTTTAAATTTCTTCAAATTTGTTTAGGGTTTAGCTTTATTATCCCTTTTCATTATGGACTTATCTACTTATTCACCAATTTTTCATCCTGTACAATGCAGTCCATAGGTGGTTCCTTTTAACTTAACATTACGTATATAATAATCTCCACCACTCTCCCCCTATTCGGCTTTCCGTTGCTATGCAACTCGTTTTGAAATTTTTAATATTTAGGCTTAGTTTCTCTATTCGGTGTTATAGTCGCAAGCCAGATTTCCCGCACGGTACTGACGAGTCCCAAATAGGACGAAACCGGTCTACCGTTGGATTTTCTGGCTATTTTATTTTATTTAATTTAATTTAATTTAATTATTCACTCGAAGATCTATTTGGTCCGAGTTTCGCGTTTTCATCCGCTCGAAGACCTATCGGTACGAGCTATTAGTAAGTTTTTAAATTTCTTCAAATTTGTTTAGGGTTTAGCTTTATTATCCCTTTTCATTATGGACTTATCTACTTATTCACCAATTTTTCATCCTGTACAATGCAGTCCATAGGTGGTTCCTTTTAACTTAACGTACAGTCATAAGGATGAGCATCTCAATAGGAAATTTGGCAGACTAAAATACGCTAGCGCCACCTGCGCGCGGGCGCTCGTACTGCAAAAATAAATTAAATTTATATTTTTATTTCCGGCGGGACGGAGCTTTCAAAATCGAGGGTTTTAGCAAATCGTCGAAGTGGAATAGACAAAATTGTGCGGCCCTTAGTTGTGTAAATTCGAGAGCTAATAACCCAGATTTATCATTTTTTCGTTTCCCTAAGAATTCTTTAAGGTAATTACTACTCTTTACGTAATTATAACATTTCTTACGCCTATTATCCAACTACTACCACTAAGCCTTGTCACGTCACTTAATTATTATTCAGATGTTCCCAATGCATTGAGAATTCTGGGAGGATTGATTTATTTGGACGAGAGGCGGAGTTATTTAAAGCTGAGGTTGTTCTGTGTTCTAATCACTTTGAAGCACACTTTTTTTTATGATATCTCCAAATGGTTAGATATGTAATTATTCTTTATAATCTCTCTTTTACTGAATTTAATGTCTTTATAGAAACAACCTGGTAAAAAATGAATTGTTTTGAGGGTGAACTTTACTACTATGTGACTCTAAACCATGAAATTTATATCATAATTACAGAAACCCTATATGTAATTTATCAACGGAAAACAATATAGAAGGAATCCATAGTAGTGATTATACTTGAGTATATTAAAATAAACTATTGAAGGCCAGCTATATTATAAAAAACGAAAACATTCACTAGTGGTACCATTATGATGTTATATTTTCTAGTAGAATTAACAAGCATATTCATTTTATAGGTCAATTCTGAAAGTCAGTGAATGAAAACTCCCATCCCCTTATAAAGTGAACAGTCACTTCACCTACATTATAATGTTGTCTTAATCATGGGAAATTGTCTTTGCGGTGTTAAGACATAAGTGAATTCCCTTCTCCTGAATTTTGGAATTGACCTATAAGTCGCAAGAAGACTTGGCTCTTATACCCCCATGGTTCCAATATCATAGGTAAATAAAAAAAATTGAATTTGAAATCTTAATTTAATTAAAGAGCTAAAATATATTTTTAATAGGAAAACTGAAGTTTTGAAATAAATAATCATGAATGGATGACAGATTGAGGCCCAATTTCGCCAAATCAAATCTTCCACCTCCAAAGCTGTTTTGATAAGCTATTACAGATAAACAAAATCTCTTGGAAATCACAATATTATTGATATACATGTATTAAGAAAAAATAATAAACTTTTTATTTACTATGGTATAATTGTAATGATTAAAAAATATTTAGTCCTACCAAATACCAAATCAAATAATCGGTTCGCCAAATCAAATAGTGCTTAAAACGATTTGTCAAATATTTTATTTGTTGACCAAAATTTTATATATGAAAATAGCTATAAAAATATTTGATAATATCAAATCATTTGGTATTTCGTCAAATAGTTCCAAATCAAATAAACCTTTCGTAGTGTTTTCCTTAATTTTATTGCTTAATTTTAACCATTTATTAATTTGCAAACCAAATATGCATATCATTTGACCCTAACACCGCTAATACTAGGGATATCCTCTATATTACTGTCAAATGTTAAATTTGGGCTGGTTTCCATCACTACATTTCAGTTTTCTACATCTTTGATACTTAGATTTGATGGTTCTAATTCACTTTGTGGTACATCTTCAAACAGTACAATTTCAGGTTGTTTTAGAAATATTGTTGGAAATGCATTATTTACCAGGCTGTTTCTTTAAAGACATTAAATTCAGTAAAAGAGAGATTATAAAGAATAATTACATAGCTAACCTCTTGGAAATATCATAAAAAAAGTGTGCTTCAAAGTGATTAGCACACAGAACAATCCCAGCTTTAAACAACTCCGCCTCTCGTCCAAATAAATCAATCCTCCCAGAATTCTCAATGCATTGGGAACATCTGAATAATAATTAAGTGACGTGACAAGGCTTAGTGGTAGTAGTTGGATAATAGGCGTAAGAAATGTTATAATTACGTAAAGAGTAGTAATTACCTTAAAGAATTCTTAGGGAAACGAAAAAATGATAAATCTGGGTTATTAGCTCTCGAATTTACACAACTAAGGGCCGCACAATTTTGTCTATTCCACTTCGACGATTTGCTAAAACCCTCCATTTTGAAAGCTCCGTCCCGCCGGAAATAAAAATATAAATTTAATTTATTTTTGCAGTACGAGCGCCCGCGCGCAGGTGGCGCTAGCATATTTTAGTCTGCCAAATTTCCTATTGAGATGCTCATCCTTATGACTGTACCCCGTGTTCCAGTCATATTCCTTCATCCATGCTACTAGGCTGCAACCAACAAGTACCCGGCAGTACTGTACGGGGGAGGGAATAGGGGATGAAATGAGCGCTAAAATATGCCTAGCCCCTTTAGTGAAAACTATGTAGGAGGAGCACAAATGAAAAACATTTTACAAAAAGCCGAATTCAGTAACGTAAGAGTTCGTTACCGCAGTGGTCCGTAGATGGCGCTTCATACATAATCCCGCGAATTTTAAATTTGCATAGGTGATAGGTGTGTAATTAAAGGAGATGATGAAGATGAACAGAAATAAACAAAATAAATATAGAATTAATGAATTCATTCATTTATTCTTAAAATAAAACAAGTTTGTGTCGGTCGATATGATTATGGTCAGGTCATATAATATAGGGTCGGCAAACCGACTCGAAATAGTACCAAGACGATATTTACAGAGTTTTCTCTCAAAGTTAGTTTGGTCGCTTTAGAATCGGCGTTTAGTCGACGACCAAAAACCGACTCTCCGACCACTTTTTTTCTTTCTTTTTTTTAATAAATAATCAGCTAGGCTAATACCCAAGGCACCACCTTAGGCCTAAGTCATCATGCGATTTTTGAAGCCCTTAATTCAGGTGGCCGGGTTACAATGCGTAGGAGGGTGGTGGCAAGCCCTGCATGCCACGAGAACAGCTCCCTACACTAACTATTACCGTTAACCTAGACAAGTTTTTATGGAAGGGGAAACCGAAGAACTCGAGGGAAAACCCCTTAAACCAGTGGGGAGAGTTTTCACCCAGTGCCACAAGCTGGGATCGAACCCGGCTCCTCTTGCTGCGAGGCGAAAGTGCTAACCACAACACTTCCCGACCCATATGCGACCCTCTTGTGCTACAGGGGTTGTACAAGTGTGTAGCCGAACAAGAATCACGGAATCGAACTAGAATCACGGAATCAAATAAGAATCAAAAGAATATTAAGGAATCATGCCGGAATCACGTAATCTGGCTAGAATCTAGAATCTTAGCAGAATCAAGAATCTTGATTCCAGATTCCTTGATTCGGAATCTCGTACACGATTCCTCGAAGTGACGGACCCCTCGTAAATGCCACACAAAACGCGTCTAAATCTCAAATTCAAAAAATAAATACCTCCAGAAACAAGTTCTCTTATTTCGAAAAGCCAGTTTTAGGTTCTGATGAATCATTTTGCAAAGATAAGTGTTAATTTTAGGTTTTTAAGAGATAAAATAAGCCTTGGCGACGGTGCAAAGGGCTCACGGCGGAGATTTCTTGCGCATGGTTCTAAGTATAAAAACGTTTGCTCACGGCTTGTGCGCATTCATAATACATTGCGCGAAATTTATTTCAGAAATACATATAGTTGAGGACCTAGCTCGCCACTAGGAGGTGCAGATTTTGAATATCTACCTCTTAATAGCGAAAATGTGATCGTAAATAATTTGGCCTAGACCTTTGCTTATGGGGACCTTATGATAGGCTTTTGATATAATGTAGACACACATAATAAATATTTATTGAAAATCTTTATTGATTCATCAGAATCTTTTTCATTTCCCCTAATACCTGAGTTCAACGAATTTAGTTTGCATTACATACACCCGAAATCGTGAAACGTCTCGTTTTCGAACTAGAGGTATTCCGAGGGATACAGATTTGTTAAGGCGATAATGTGGCCAGAAAATATAGTCCTTCAGGTGTACAAATCAGCAGTGAAATCACGTAAATTTAGTAGCTTTAATAACTCAAATCAATTAAATATTGAAATCACTTGAGATCTGAAATCAGTATCAGATGTACCAAATTTCTAACATTGGAATGATTGGATAGCCCATGGATTAAACACTGAAGGATGTTCCACGGGCTAGCTTCCTAAGGCAAAATCCTTGTTAGCTAGGTGTTATTTTTTTGTATTTCTTCTATACAGGGGGCAGGGCACCGGATATGAGTTTGTAGCGCCATCTGTTATTTTTTGAAACTTTTATACCGTGATTTTTAGAATATATCTGCTATTTTTTCGATACCATTATTTATTTAAAAGCACGTGGGTTTGTTTGCCCCTGGATAGAGCGGAGGGAAAAATAAATTTCCGGTTTTTTGGACTCGCGACTTGACAGGGCATTTGTGTGTTTTTTCGCCCGTGGAACATCCTTTAGTGTTTCATGGACTAAATAACAACAGGGACGGTCCGGCACGGGAAAAAAGTAAAAAGAACAAGCATCGACGCACTCTAGCGGTACTCTTGGGCATAACAGGAAATGCTTGTATAGGCTGGTGATTCAAAATAAGCGGGGGGAGTAAAATAGGGAAAGAAGCTTCCTTGGAATGCTTGGAATTTAAAATTTGTACCACGAGATTACCATGCGGTGCTAATATTTTAGTCTTTTAAATTAATAGTCATACATATAGTAAAATATTCTGCTTACCGTACGTCTGGTAGCAATTCCCAAATTTGTTATGGTAATTATTATTATCATAATCATAGATATAGGAAACGTATATAAAGGTCTAGATAAAATATTTCAAAGGGAGTGAATACGGAGGTGACAGCTAGCAGAAACGCGTAATTTATGCAGGCTATCCTTATAAGGCGCTATCTATCGGTCAGAAAGCTCGTGCAATCGTTGCGAGAGCCATTGTCTCCTGCTTAAAAATTATACTAAAAGTCACCAATAGATGGTGTCTAAAGACTAGGGCCTGCGGAAAGGTCAAGCACTTAGTACTAAATTACTAAGAGAGCTCGCCCTCCTGGTCACGTGCCTTCCTCGGTGTCTGCTAGGTGTCAATTCCGTATTTTATGTTAGGCTTAGACGCCCCGAAATTCATCTAGACCTTTATATACATTTCTTGTATCTATGATCATAATATAATATTATTCATAAATATAAATGCTTGTACCAAGGCTTAATAGTTGTTTACCTTTTTTATGATGAATAATTTCGAATCTATCTTAGAATCGGAGGTGGAAAAGGTATCATTTAACTATATCAATTATACTAAAATAATTATACTTATTTAACGTGATAACATGGATGGTTATGAGACACGTTTGGGGTTTCCTTTGTAAACAACATTCTGAAAACTCAAATCACAACCGCTAAAACCGTTAAAAATCAGTTTCCAGTTTATGACGTTTGAATCAACAGGAAAAAAATATTTGCCTGGCAACGCTGCTGAATGCGTTAACACCTTTTTTGGGGTCTTTATAGGGAAATGTTATAGATCTGGACCGTCCCTGTTATTAATTAGTCCATGAGTGTTTAATCCATGGATACGCGAGCAGCAGCGGAGAAAACATTTGAAAAATGCAGACGATTCTTTGTATTTTAGCTCGTAGAATTCCCATCGAGGGGTCCGTCACTGCGAGGAATCGTGTACGAGATTCCGAATCAAGGGATCTGGAATCAAGATTCTTGATTCTGCTAAGATTCTAGATTCTAGCCAGATTCCGTGATTCCACCATGATTCCTTAATATTCCGTGATTCCACTCTTGATTCTTTGATTCTTATTTGATTCCGTGATTCTTGTTCGATTCCGTGATTTTTGTTCGGCTACACACAAGGTTACTTGATTCATCTATTCGCCACCAAAACCAATCTAACTGTTCGAATATTATAGAAAAGGCGGTGTGACTAGGCAAATGACCAATTAAAAATTGTCTAGGTCAGTTTAAAAAATAAATCGAAGGTGGTCAGTTGAGGGGTCAGTGGTTCACTAGCCCACTTAATAAAAGGGTCCCACTGGTGTTTGAAAAATCTAGCCCGAAAATTCCCTACGTCATAATTTCGCACCGGAAATTGTAACAATTCGAAGGCCGGTGTGGCCTTTAATTCAACTTGGTTTACGGATACATATTATGGATTAGCTCAGGTATTTCAGGGCACGGGGTCGAAGGCTAAGTCGATGGTCACTGCCACTCACTGGTTCACTTTAAAAAGTTCCTTATTTCCCACCCTGAAAAATGGCTCACTTTATTTTCCGTCTGCTTGAGATTCAAACCTCACCTTTCAAAGTTCCAAATTCGAGCCAACGCCGGGAGTATAGTGGCTCACTCCTGTAATCCCAAGCGTCCGGGAGGAAGAGTTTGTGGATGGCCGTGTGAGGCCGACCACCAATCCCCCAACGGGTGGTCGGCATACTTCCGCCACTGGTGTCCCCACCTTTGTTTCCACGTATCCCCCGTTGGCGTGACCGTTACACATATCTCGCCCTGGTTAATCAAAGACGTGAGGACTGAACTGTCCCACACTTTACAATCGAAAAAAAAAATTCGAGCCAACCAAATGATAATCGATTGTAATACGCCCGAGAATACGACGAGCTAATACCGAGGCTAATACGCTCGGTAATACGAATACGATTCACCTACAGTCACGTTCACACATACGCGATACGTCTAAAAAGGTTTCAAAGCTCTTCAAATCGTTTTCGGCCATAAGTATGAACCTAGTTAAATCAGAGATAATTTATAATATTATAAATTATCTCTGGATAAATCGCTTAAAACCATTTCAAATCACTAAAAAACCGTTTTCGGCCCTTAAAGCAAGTGTCGGCTCGACATCAAGTAGCTCTTTTTTCAACAGATGTCGCTATCGTAGACGCCAAAACAAGATAGTTAAGTGACATTTTGACCCAAAAAGGCGATAATTATAGGTACACCTTGCGTTAATTGGATCCAGGCCCGTCTATCCAGGCATGGGCTAAATGGGCTACAGCCAGTTTTGGGGCCCCGGAAAGACCGGCAATACAGCTTCTACTCTAGAGATAAGGGTTTAGTTGATTAAATATTATTTATGCTCATTTAATATTATGTATCTTTTAGTTACGTCTAAAGTAATTTGACTCATAGCCACATCGTGTATCATACGGTACCTACAATATCTAAAACCTAACAGCGAGTCACTGTCAGTAAAAATCTTATTTCCAGTAGGCCTATGTTATACTTTTAAATTAAAAGTTTTGGTTGGTTAGTGGATAGTTGAATTTAGACAACGTACATACAAAGGCTGACCGTTGGGGATCGCAAAGGTCTTAAGAAATAATTTAGCACAGGACCACAAAAGGTCTTAAGACGGGCCTGATTGGATCGTTTGTAAATTGGTGAATAACATAAATTACAGCAATTATAAACAATATTTTAACATGGGATATATGCGGCTGGAAGTTTAGGCCCCATCTTACGCCATAGGAAGACCGTATATCCAGGCGGCGATATCATCTGTGTGTTCACCTTGGTCGACCGCCCTGGGACATAGCAAGGAAATTCCATTCAGCATGATTCTGAAGAGGAGGCCTGGAGGGGACTTACCGAGCTGCCCTGATGGACGCCCTGCTTAACCGTAAAAGGTGCCGATAATTTTCCGTGGACTCGCACTTGGGGGGTACGATCTGTTAAGAAGCTTTCCACCCAGCTGAGAAGGTTACCCTCGAGGCCGCAACGTTGGAGCTAATAGAGGAGCGCTTGGTGATGAACACCACCGAAGGCGTCTTATAGATCCAGGAACACCGCTAGACAAAATTGGTTGGTTGCTACGGCGCACTTTTTGCCGTAGTCAACCGGAAAGCATTATCCGTCGCCCGCCGACCCTTCCGGAAACCTGATCGGTCTTGGGGATAAAATGATTTTTCTCCTGGAACCAAACCAGGCGGCCCAGTACCAGTTTCTTATTCTCATTACGTTTTCCCAGGTTCAGGAGGAGAGAGATATCTCTGTATGAATCAGCAGAAGTGGGGGACTTGCCCGGCTTTAAGATCGGATGGAGGATGGCTTGCTTCCACCTCGACGGCATGATGCGTGTGTGCATATAGCCTGTAGCAATAGGCATTACAACTAGCACGCTTCGTGTCATTAATCAGTCGTTTTTAGACAGCCTTCTCCCTTATGTAAGCAAACTGGTCCAACAGGATGCCCGACCGCTGGGCCCTGCGACGGGTCTGACGGACTTCCTTGGCCTTGTTAGAACAGCGTTCATCCCACCATGGAGGCTGACGAGGAGACGGGCCTCCCCCACCCTTTTTTATAGGAATCGCAGCCAGGGCTGTCTGGCGAAGAAGATTTTCTGCAGAGTATCCAGATAACGGAGCGTCCCCCAGTGTGTCATCCAAAAGGATTCTAAACGTTTCCAGTCCACCGCTGGATAGTACCAATGCATACCACTTGCCGTAGAACTTGTAGTGTGTGCTGGGTCGCCTATAAAAATAGGGAGATGATCATTTGTTCCTCGGTTAAAGACTGTCCAGGGGAGGGAGTGAGCCAATGTGGAGCTTACGAAAGTTAGATCTAGGGCAGCCTCTGGCCCCCGAGTTGTGCGGCGGGTGGCGTCTCCAGTGTTGAGGAGGACCAGACGGTCCTGGGCTTCTAGCCAACTCTGGATGAAGCGGCCTTGCTGATCCGTATGACTACTACCCCAGAGTGTGTTGTGGGCACTGAAAGCGCCTAGGATAATGTGTGTCAACTCCTAGGAGAAGATCGTCGAAAAATTGTCTGGAGTCTATACCACCCGAGTCATAGATGTTAAAAAGCGTAATCCAGCCAGTGGTAAAGCGGATCTTAAGAGCCAGCACATCCATCCCGACACATCCTGGAGAAGGAAGCTGTACCGTTGGAAGAGAGCTAGCAACCAGAATCGAAACGCCACCCCTGGTGCCTTTCGCCGGGGGTGAGGGAGAAACGCGGTCCGCGCGGAACACATCATAAAATCCAAAGTGGACGGTTTTTTTAAGAATAAGATAGATTTATGGCCATCTCTAATAACAGGGGCCTTTTCATAATACAGGTGGCAATGATAGAGCCGACAGTTGCTGTAAGTGTGACCGAGGCTTATGACTGTGATTCCTTAAATCAATTTTAGATTCCGTGATTAATCTTTGATTCCGTGATTCGCACGAGATTCCGTGATTCACACGAGATTCCGTGATTCGTATGTGATTCATCGATTCGAGTAGGATTCCAAGATTCCGAAGATTCGAATATTCTAGAGATTCCTGATTAGATTCTTGAGATTCGGAATCACGGAATCAAGGTCCGTACGAGCATGGGCGAATTTAATTCGCCCATGGTACGAGATTCCTCGAAGTGACGGACCCCTCGATTCCCATAGGATTTTGCTGGGGATTTTAAATTTTGAGAGACTCGCCTCGTTTTGATTGAACTTGGTAATTTCTACATTATAAAGGTAATAAATGTTAAAACTATTATTTGCTATCGTAAATATACATACTAATGAACAATAATCGTGATTCTGAAGACGATATCTCCGAATAATTTTGTCAATACGCTTTGAAAAACATTAAGAATTGCCCGCCCAAGGACAGTATATACAGAGACGAGAAAGCAGGAAAATAAATTTCGATTTTAAACGTCTTCATATTCACGGGGAGTTAGATGTAAACAAACCGCGGCCATATGATTGTTAAGACGTGGTTCACCATGGACAGTATTATTGTATTTAGTTTTTACCATTTTGATGTTAAATTAAAAATAAAACTACGAGCGTAAATAAAAAATGGCCATTTGTTTTGAACACTTAAGCCTCGTCAAGAACCGCTAAAATTAGGTGACCGCCATTTTTTGTTTACAACTAACTCTCCTTGCGTTAGGTCGTTTTAGGTGATACACTTTCTCGTCCCTGTATCTACAGTCCTTGGGATGATCTATACCTAAGTCTATACCATTGACATAATAAAGAAATAGCGGAGGCGACGCCAAGCAGACAACCGGTAGTTGTTCCGTATTCCTATGGTATTCCTACGCTTAAGCGACGCCTGTCGAGTAGGTGAGAAAATAAAAAATAATCACGGGTTCGTGTTTGTAATCATTTAGGTACTCTGACGTGATTCACGAATATTTTGGCAATCAAGATTATATCAATGGAATATAGTGAGTCTTTTTAATTAAATCCGTGGTTAAATCGGTCCTACCACATGCTTTAATCCATAGTTTGCATTTCTCATATTTCGTTTTAGGTTTAGGGAATGTTAAAAAGGAAACGTTCTTCATATAAGGTTCTTTGTAATACTTACTGCTATTTTTACAAATCGTGTAACAACATTTTTTATAGTTTACCATTGTAGATAATTATTCATAAGCTAAACTTAAAACTATTTAAAAAAATTTAATGAAATTAGGCCTTTGCGCCTTGTGAAGCTCAACACAAACACAGGGAAGATATATTGTAATGTTTACAGCTGATTAGACTCCGCCTCGCAGACTTGTAAATAGCGGCAGTCCACGAGTCAAAAACCCCTGAAAAAAATCACGGGACTCCTAAAAAAATGTCTTTAGAAGGGGATAAAGAGTCCATGGGACTCCCTCAAATTATATCGTTAGCTGTGTAAAAAGAGGGAGCATTTTGAGAATTAAATAAAAAGTAGAATTCTTTTTCTCTTTGAGGTATCTGTATAGTGTATAATGACCGTCACTATTTCAGCTCTCCTCTTTTAACTTAAACATGTGTGGACCGTGTGGGGAATAATTTTCATACTTCTGTATTCCATTAGGCACAGTAATTGTAACAGTGCCATTGAAGACGAAAATTTTGCTTTATTAAAATCATATGTAAAATAATTACTCATAAGTATGCCTCTGTATAACATTTCCATTGAAAAAAATTCAATCAGACCTTGTTTCACGCGGAACATACATTAAGCGGACCCAAAAATTCAAAAATGCTTATAATCCTTGCGCTATTGAAAAGGTTACCATTTAAATGAAATCACGTGATCGCGAGTCACGAACTAAACTTGACATGGGCAAAGCCAGAAACGCGCAAGGAATTCTCACTAACTTCCGTTTCCAATCAGTAAAGTTGATGACGCGTATTTCGTCACGGAATTGTAAGTGACGTAATTTACGTCATATCCCGTGAACAAGGTTTCATCACGGACTGTAAATTTTAGAGGATTGGTATTCCCGAGGTATTTTACGCCCCGTTCACCGATCAGGCTGACGGAAGTCGCTCAAGGTCATTAACTAAAGCGCTTGTCTTTCGGTCGGCCAGATTTCCAGATAACATGCGTGGGGAGGGGGGACTAGCTCTATGCCTGGTACAAATGACCTTGACGGACTCTCTCTCTCTATTTCGAAGTGATTGATGAGCGGGGAAACCAAAATTCTACAGGGGAAGGCAACGCTTTACTCGTCCTCTAAAATTTACAGTCCGTGGTTTCATTAACGAAAATGCTTTTATGGCATACTTATGAGTGATTATGTTACATATGTTAAAATGAATAAAGGTAGAAAAATGGGTTTGGAATGAAGACTTTAATGGTTAAATTAATTGTGATAATAGTTACGAGCATTTTAATTTACCCGATCACGATTATATATGAAAATATGTAAACTTTGGTGTTGGGAATATATAATGAAATAATGCTCCAATTCGATTTCTGACTGTTTCTTTTATAATTACAATAAAAAATTTATAGGCTTAGCCTGGTTAGGTGACATTTATTTTCGAATATAATATGTAGGAATAAAGAGGGATTAAAGAACACATAAATTTAAACAAGGGGGGGGGGGGGCGAAGGTAGAGGGACGAGTCCTGGACTCGTCGAAAAAATAGATCGGCGGAGGGGTCCGGGTCCATTGGACTGTCTTAAAAATATACACTATTTACAAGTCTGCCGCCTCGTAACGTGGTGCGCGTCGAATAATGCGCATTAAGGACGGAGTGCCTTGACCAAAAGGGGATTGAAATGAGGGAAGACAACAATATTTTCGGTACAGGCTTTCCTATTATGCCCGCCGTTCCTTCTCTACTTCTTCAAGCAGCAAGTAGTACTGGATCTGATTATAGTATTATATGACTGGCAAGTTTAAAAAGTCCGACTAAAGAGGAAGTACAAAAAATCAATTTGAGGCAAAAGGAGAAATTCACTTTAAATAAATTTCTATGCAGCGATAAAAAAAAATAAATTTTATACTGGATTTACATCCTACCAACAATTTTGGGCTTTCTACCAATTTTTGTTGCCCGAGGCAGCGTCCCTAACGTACATTGGCCAGGAGGGTGAAACTAAAGAAGTGATTGATGAAATAGCGAATGTGAAACGTGGTCCAGCAAGAAAATTAACTCCTATGGAGGAATTTTTCGTAATGGTGCGCCTCCGTAAAGGCATTCATGAAGAAATTCTGGCTGACCTTTACAACATTACACAAAGTTCCCTCTCTAAAATTTCAAACACTCGGATAATATTTTTGGCTAACAGAATGAGCAATTTACCAATTTGGCCATCAAAAGAATATGTACAGAATACCACACCGATACAATTTTGAAAGCTTTTCCTCATTTGAAAGTAATTGTAGATTGTTCAGAATTATTTCTGGAAATGCCATCAGCTACTGACGTTCAAAGGGAAACCTTCAGTTCCTACAAGCATTGCAACACCGCAAAGGCTCTCGTAGGTATTTCACCAAATGGCCATGTTACTTTTTTCAAATGTATATGCTGGACCATAAGCCTATCATAAGCAAAGGTCTAGGCCAATTTTTAACGTTCTCATACCCGTTATTAAGAGGTAGGTATTCAAAATCTGCACCTCCTAGTGGCTATGTTCTCAACTTAGCATTTCCCCAAATTAATTACGCGCGTTGCATGATGAATGCGCAGAAGTCATGCGCGAACGTTTTTAAACTTAGAACCACCCGGGAGAAATCTCCGCCGCGAGCCCTTAGCACCGTAGCCAAGGCTTATTCACAATTTTATCACTTTCAAACTTAAAATTAACGCTTATCGCGGCAAAATGATTCATCAGAACCTAAAACGGGCTTTTAGAAATAAGAGAACTGCTTATGGGGACCTTATGATAGGCTTATGGCTGGAGTACCTCTGATAAGAAACTTATTAAGCATTGTGGCCTATAGGGAAATATCACTCCGTAGCTTTGAGCATGGCCGCCATTGTGGGGGGAAATTTTTTATCAATAGGAAAAAGCACGGGTGACGTAGTGGCACGTCATACTGTAAACTCCCTATTAGACAAACTTGAAGAAGGCGATTTAATAATGGCAGGAATTCATACCTCGAACTTGGAATGGTTATCCGGCCGTATTCCCTATGGTAAGATCTCGGGGACCGTTTTCAGTGACGTGTATGAGAAAAAAAATCGCCCCCTGGCACGCGTCTCCCCTCTTTAGGAGTTTTTACCCCGCTCAACCTCCCGTTTTTACAACTGTAGTTCTTTGTTGTTCGACTCCCCGGCCATTTCAAAATTTAGGGTTTGAAACCCCACCATCGATAGCGACGGGTAAGCTCCCTCTCCCGACCTCTCCATGTGGAAGGATTAAGTCCGGCATTGTTATAGCGCTGTCAAATTGTCAGCAGTTACAATGCCCTTGAGAACCGCGAAGTCCGAATGACGAGGCCTCCGTCGCATTCAATAGAGCGATGTTTGAACCCTCTTTCGACACAGTGGGATGAAATTATCTGAAACTAGGATTTAATACCATTGAAAATCGTATGAGAAAACATGTACGCTCTGACGTCAAAATGATGAAAAAAAAAACGGTCCCCTAGATAGAGACGGAAATCGGGCGAGATAACCATTCCAAGTTAGTTGTATGAATTCCTGATAATGGCAGATCGGGGATTTGACATTCAAAGTGATTTGGAAATGCGAAAACTGTATATAGAGTAATGGCAAGGGAGAAATGTGAAACGTCATAGGGGAGCTAAATTTCGAGGGGGCAAAAAATTGCGATCGTACGGCCATCTATGATAGATTCGGTAAACTATTATTCATTTATTTTAGCCATCTAGACCGCCATTTTGGTCGCTGAGTATAATTCATTTCGGGTCGCCGATTTTGATTTGTTTCTTGAAATGGGTAAAAAACGAAAGAGATGTTGCGTTAACGGTTGTTTGGGAGAAACAGTGTCATCAGAAAACAGGTTTTTATCGAATCCCGGAAGTTATAGAAGGCCAGGGCGATAAAACAAAACTGCTTTCTGCGGATAGACAACGTCTATGGATCAGTAAGCTAAGGCTTAATTGCTACGATAACCTTCGTATATGTTCAAAACATTTTTCATCAGGTAATCTAATATTAGAACCAATTACCATGTACAACAATGATTAATATAATTAATTTTAGGGAAACCATCACAGCTGTATGATGAGGCACATCCTGACTGGATTCCCAGTCGCTATCTTGAAAGCGATCAATCTAGCTTTGGTCAAGACAACTCTAGCGGAATTGAAGAAGATACACGTATAAACCGCTATGAAAGAAGGGTAAAAAGAGCAAAGCTTGAATACTGCAATACGCCAAAAACTCCAAAGGCTGGAAAGGTTTTAAAGCCTAATTTTCCAGTTGCTACATCAACACCAATAACAAAAGACTCGTGCAACGAAGTTGAATAGGGAAATGCATCATTTGATATTAATGTTTCCATTATTAATGAAAATGAATTATCTACCAGTGAAAATGTTTCTTCTATTGAAAACGATCTACGAACATTACCAGAGCATCATACATTTGGAATACAAACTGATATGCATGAATACATAAATGCCGATATGTGTACGCAAACTACCCCTAGCACCAAATGTTTCGCTATGCAAACCCAACCATGTATGACAGACAGGTACGTCCAAACCAAAACCAACCTCGTGGAATATTCAACTCAAACTGGAATGAGCTTCGTAGAACATTCAAGCCAAACAGTGCTAAGAGTTTGTCCAAGATTTGAACTTGAAGGAGCCCAAATTGAAATAGAAGAACTCCAGAAGTCAATTGAAAACCTAAATTTACAGCTGGAACATGCAAATGAAATGTTATGCATCAGCCGAAATCAAATTTTGCAATTGTCATTGGAAATAGAATCTAAAACTGAGGAAATTGTAAAGTACCAATAGACGAGTAAAGAAATTGTTTGCCAGTTTTTCATTAATTTTCACGGGGAAGGTATTTTGAAACAGAGGGAAGAAAATGGGGGTTATCCAGCCTAGACACGTAATATTTGTGATGGTAGTGGCATCTTACGGCTGATTCTTGCAACTATAAACCTATTTTCATTGGTCTATGAACGTCGGCTGCTTATGTTGTCATTTTTTGATTACGATATACATGAAAGATCTCTTATCGTTTTACTATTATTATTAGTTTAAATTAGCTTTGTTAAATGAGTTTCCAGGGTGGTTCCCAGTTGTTGCCTTAAAGGTTGTAAAAGCTTTCCTTTTGGTAAACTGAAATCTTCATTTAAAATCACTTTCAAAGCAAACCTACATTGAAAGATGCATTAAGCCTTGTCCGAAAAATATTTTTAAATTTAGATTTTAATATTATCATACCATGTTTTTTTAGTTGTTAAGTTCATCTCCAGAAACTACGTTTTTCTTTTTTCGAAACCGTTTTAATCATTAACACTCAATATTTAAATAAATTAGTTTAAGATGTGGAACACTGAACCGCCACTTCTCCGGAACATTTTGTAAAAGTGTACAAGTAGGATAATTTACGTTCTGCGCAGTCTCTCGTAATAGCCAATCAGGTTCTCCTTTCCTACCCACAATTCCCTCGGAAGTTCGTTAAAAATATTTCAAATGGAAAGCGGTTTTATTTACTCGTCTATTCAGTCCATCATATTTTTCAGGGATAACGAAAAAGTTCTTTTCTTCACGGGTCTTGAACGCTTAGAACTCTTAAACATTTTAGTTGAAGAAATTAGCCCTTTCTTATTCAAGAACTAAAAACTAACACCGTTCCAACAGTTTATTTTGACTGTTACTAAACTTCGACTGGCCTCATCAAATAGAGAATTAGCTTATAGGTTCTTTATTTCGGAAAGAATTGTAGGCAGAATTTTTTAAAATTGTTTAAACGCGTTATATAACCGCCTTATTAGATTCATCAAGTGGCCAAAAAGAGACGAATTACAAGCAACAATGCCAATGTGCTTTAGGGAGAAATTTGGGTCAAAGTGCGCTGTGATCAGATTGTTTTGAGGTTTTCACAGATAAACCATCCAGCGTTATATCTCGAGCTAATTCTTGGTCCAGCTATAAGCACAATAACACAGTAAAATTTTTAATTGGAATTACACCTCAAGGGTCCATAAGCTTAATTATCTCTAAGGGATGGGGGGTAGGGTGTCAGACAAACATTTAACGGAACATTGTGGGTTCTTAGAGAAACTAATTCCGGGAGATTTAATTCTTGCCGATAGAGGGTTTGATATTGATGATTCCGTCGGTTTTTACTGTGCAACTATAAAATACCCCACCTTCACCCATGGTAAAAAACAATTATCACCCAATGATGTAGAAAGTACACGTCAATTAGCAAATGTCAGAATTCACGTCGAAAGGGTAATTGGGCAACTACGGCAGAAGTATAAAATACTTCATACTAAAGTTCCCGTTGAACTACTACACAGGGCCCCAGATGAAAATTTGGCCACAATTGACAAAATTGCTACCGTGTGCTGTGCATTAACAAATCTTACACCATCAGTAGTTTCAATTGAATAAATAAAAAGTTTAAAAACCTTATTTTTTTTTGTATCTTGAATTTTTTTTAAAAACACTAATTTTTTAAATAGCATAGGAACATTCAACTTTTAAATTGCACTACAATCACATTTTGATCCTCCTTCTCTTCGATCTGATTTCTCTATTAACTTTTGCACATTCTGGGCAAAACCATTTTCTTTTTGGTATTAATTTTATCTTTAAGCATTCGATGTGAAACCATTCAATAGAACAATTTGGATTATCACAACATATCATGTCACCAGATTCTGGTAATTTGCAGTAACACCAGGTTTCACATTTGTTATCTTTGCTAAACCCGATACCCTTTTGGGGACTAGAATTGGAATCAACAATTTTTTGGCTATGCAATATAAAATTGTCAGTGACTCTTGCAGTTGGTGGTTCATTCGGAACTTTTGATGGGGTGATAGAATAATTGAAGCTGGAAGTCGATGGTGCATTGACATTTTTAGATGGTGATGAAAAACTGAGTGCAGAGACAATATTCGGTGTTTTAGTTGGCATTCGGTTTTTATCATATTTCTTAGTTGGAGATAAAATATCTGTGGTGGTTGACTTCACCACTTTATTCCCACGTTTCTTTCTGCCCGGGTTTTCTTTAATGGATGTATCTTTGGTGAAAAAATGTCCAGACAATTCAGGAAGAATTGCATTAAAAAAAAACTCCTTGGCTTTGTTGTTAGCTATTTTCCAAAAACTTTCGTCTGGATATATTCTCTCAATGTGCAAATCCTTCTTGGTCCATACGCAAAAGTCAACATACACTCTTTCAGTCACAAACAGCTGTGTTTGAATTTGGTAGTAGTACGTATGATTTTGTTTTAGTTTCAAACCAGTTGTAACTTTTTGAAGGTAAAATTTGTTGTCACCTTCGTTTAAAGCTTTGTCCTTCATGGTAAAAGGGCACTTCGCCTCAATGGCACCTTTACCGCAACAGTCGCAACATACAAACCCATCAGGGGATGCTCCAAGATGAGGATATTTAACATTCAAACAAAGGCCAATTTTAAAATTCCGGTGAGTTTTCATCATAGCATTGTGATAAGCTTTTCGAGCAGTCTCTTCGTTATGGGTACCCCACTTCATTGCTTCATTTTCAAATTTCTTTTCACTGGGATAACATATTGTAGAAATCAATGAGGCTGAAGGCATGGCAGGATTACTGTGGCAGGCTGCTTTGAAATTTGAAGCTGTTATACGCCCAGCCCGAAAACGATGCCACAACTTGGTCTTTGCTTGACTTTTTGTTTCCAATTCAAGTTTTTCTGCTTTCTGAGGAGTAAAACCTACATCTATTTTTTCACAATGCTTAAGTATTTCGTGAAACTGCAAATCAAGTAATTTGTCATCATAGAGCTCAGTTAATACTTTAGGGAATGAATCGTTTATAAATTTTGGCTTATACTTTTCTTGATATTTTCTATCTATACTAAAATAAGAGGTTTTACAGCCAAGGATAAATATTTGGTATGCAAGCTTGTAATGTTCATCATTTGTAATTTTAGGGGTAAATTTCTGGACTAGTACGCTACCCTTATGTTTTGATTCAAAACTGTCGTCTAATTCTAATATTTTATTCAATTCATTTTTCCTGGATTTTACAGAAGATAAGTTCATTTCACTTATTGGAGCGTAGCTTGCTTCTTTGGTTAAAGGCACTAACCAATACGCTTTAACTACGGTGACTGTTGTCCGTTCTCGAAATCCTACTACATAATCCACATAGAATAAAAGTCCTGCAATATGCGAACATGACTCATCGAGCCCAGCCATGCAAGTGCAATGACCAGATTCAATTGTCCCATCCTGCTGTGTTATTACCCAAGGTTTTAAAGGCGTTTATCTTAGCCTTTGGGAATGCATTACCTAAAATACAAACAATTTGTTAGGATTGTTACCTGTGTAAGATACTAGACAAAATACTTACAATGGCTTTAACGAGAACGTAGTCACTACCATCAAAATTCTTCACCATGACATCTCTTACGAATCCACATACAAAAAGGTTATACGCGTTCAAACTTTTATAATTTTTTAATTTCTTCTTCGTGAATGGTGACAAACCCTCAATTAAATAGAGATAAATATCTGCAAAGTTTATGGAGGGCAAATAGCTAAAACTTTCAATATCATTTGGTTTAATGAACTTGCAATCTTTAGCTTTGACTAGATATGGGTCGTTATAAAAAATAAATGATATTTTATCTCTGTATCTACATTTCACGTTAAATTCTAATCTTTCATAATATTCAGAATTAGAAGGATTTACATTAACTACTTTATATTCGCGACCAAGATGGCTGCCTCAACTGGCTAGCAAAAAAAAAGGTACAAGGACAATATAGTTAGAATGCCTGCCAGTCCAATGTGACTATAGAGTCTTTGCTTTTAGCAGACGAACTAATGTTTTTTCCCCCAACTGCCTGTACTCTATAGTTATCCCTTCATTTCTTGGAAAACGAGACCAGCTCCCTGGGAATTAAGTTACCATTAGCAGGGAAATAGCCAAAGTCCGTATTCACATTGAAGGAAAGTTTAGGAATTCCAAATTTTAAGAGGCACAATCCCTATAACATTAACACCTATGCTGGAACAATTTTTTTCCTTTGCTGGCAGTTGTCAAATATCACTAGTCAATTAGTAAAAAAATAAAGCAATACTTTTTTTATGTGTTTTTCTATAATAATATTTTACGAAATATCAAATCCTATCAAATGGTAAATTCGTTTTGGTACCCGATATGGCATTTTTGACCATTCGTTTTGGTACCCGATATGGTATTTTTGACCATTCGTTTTGGTACCCGATATGGTATTTTTGACCATTCGTTTTGGTACCCGATATGGTATTTTTGACCATTCGTTTTGGTACCCGATATGGTATTTTTGACCATTCGTTTTGCTATTCGATATGGGATTTTTGACCATTCGTTTTGGTACCCGATATGGTATTTTTTACCATTCGTTTTGGTACCCGATATGGTATTTTTGACCATTCGTTTTGCTATTCGATATGGGATTTTTGACCATTCGTTTTGCTATTCGATATGGGATTTTTGACTATTCGTTTTGATACTCGATATAGTATTTTTGACCATTCGTTTTGATACTCGATATAGTATTTTTGACCATTCGTTTTGGTACTCGATATGGTAATTGTTTAACATTTGTTTTGGTATTTTGGACCGTTCGATATTTTTTACCATTTGATATGATTTGATATTTCGTAAAATATTATTATACAAAAACACAAAAAAAATCAAATATCACTGGTCAATTAGTAAAAAAATAAAGCAATAATTTTTTTGTGTTTTTGTATAATAATATTTTACGAAATATCAAATCATATCAAATGGTAAAAAATATCGAACGGTCCAAAATACCAAAACAAATGGTAAACAATTACCATATCGAGTACCAAAACGAAATGTCAAAAATACTATATCGAGTATCAAAACGAATGGTCAAAAATCCCATATCGAATAGCAAAACGAATGGTCAAAAATACCATATCGGGTACCAAAACGAATGGTCAAAAATACCATATCGGGTACCAAAACGAATTTACCATTTGATAGGATTTGATATTTCGTAAAATATTATTATAGAAAAACACATAAAAAAATTATTGCTTTATTTTTTTACTAATTGACCAGTGATATTTGACAACTGACAGCAAAGGAAAAAAATTGTTCCAGCATAGGTGTCAATGTTATAGGGATTGTGCCTCTTAAAATTTGGAATTCCTTAATTTTCCTTCAATGTGAATACGGACTTTGGCTATTTCCCTGCTAATGGTAACTTAATTCCCAGGGAGCTGGTCTCGTTTTCCAAGAAATGAAGGGATAACTATATACAGTTTTCGCATTTCCAAATCACTTTGGATGTCAAATCCCCGATCTGCCATTATTAAATCGCCTTCTTCAAGTTTGTCTAATAGGCCACAATGCTTAATAAGTTTCTTATCAGAGGTACTCCATCCATAAGCCTATCATAAGGTCCCCATAAGCAGTTCTCTTATTTCTAAAAGCCCGTTTTAGGTTCTGATGAATCATTTTGCCGCGATAAGCGTTAATTTTAAGTTTGAAAGTGATAAAATTGTGAATAAGCCTTGGCTACGGTGCTAAGGGCTCGCGGCGGAGATTTCTCCCGCGTTGTTCTAAGTTTAAAAACGTTCGCGCATGACTTCTGCGCATTCATCATGCAACGCGCGTAATTAATTTGGTGAAATGCTAAGTTGAGAACATAACCACTAGGAGGTGCAGATTTTGAATACCTACCTCTTAATAACGGGTATGAGAACGTTAAAAATTGGCCTAGACCTTTGCTTATGATAGGCTTATGGTCCAGCATATACATTTGAAAAAAGTAACATGGCCATTTGGTGAAATACCTACGAGAGCCTTTGCGGTGTTGCAATGCTTGTAGGAACTGAAGGTTTCCCTTTGAACGTCAGTAGCTGATGGCATTTCCAGAAAGAATTCTGAACAATCTACAATTACTCTCAAGTGAGGAAAAGCTTTCAAAATTTCTATCGGTGTGGTATTCTGTACATGTTCTTTTGATGGCCAAATTGGTAAATTGCTCATTCTGTTAACCAAAAATATTATCAGAGTGTTTGAAATTTTAGAGAGGTAACTTTGTGTAATGTTGTAAAGGTCAGCAAGAATTTCTTCATGAATGCCTTTACGGAGGCGCACCATTACGAAAAATTCCTCCATAGGAGTTAATTTTCTTGCTGGACCACGTTTCACATTCGCTATTTCATCAATCACTTCTTTAGTTTCACCCTCCTGGCCAATGTACGTTAGGGACGCTACCTCGGGCAACAAAAATTGGTAGAAAGCCCAAAATTGTTGGTAGGATGTAAATCCAGTATAAAATTAATTTTTTTATCGCTGCATAGAAATTTATTTAAAGTGAATTTCTCCTTTTGCCTCAAATTGGCTTTTGTACTTCCTCTTTAGTCGGACTTTTTAAACTTGCCAGTGATATAATACTATAGTCAGATCCAGTACTACTTGCTGCTTGACTACTTAATGGCCTATTGGGAGTGCTCGCACTTGATTGGAAATCAATAATTGGTTCTTCAGCTTGTGGGATGGGATCTTCCAAGTCCTGGAAAGAAAATGTTTTCTCATCCTCGCTACTTTCTGATTGTAAAATATACCTCTCGGGCACGCTATTATATACATAAGAATGTTCTTTCAAAGCTTTGCTGTCGTGTTCTGTTGCCAGAGAATAAGCGTGGTCTGAATGTTTCTCAGTTTTAATATTTTCAGTTGACCAGGGAAATATCGATGGTGTAGCATCGTGTTTCAGAATAAGTATCTTTCTAACACCTTTTGGTCTCAAAAACGAGTTTTCTTCAAAATGTAACGAACAAACTAGTCTGGATTTCTTTATATCATCAAACTGTATTTTCACAGCTTTTGCCCATTTCATCCTAACATCATCACTTGGAAACTGAAAGAAATTTAATGATTTTGAGGATTGTTTCGTAGTGTCGCTATGACAACCTACCACACAGCATATTTTAACCATTCTGCAATATTGCAAAATACCTTAGACTTAAATATTTTAAACATCTTAAGCCCAAAACTGTTTAGTTTAAAACAAACATAAGTGTGCAATTTTTAATATGACAAAAAGGGTTTTATAGTGGCTTTAATAACCCTATATTTCATGCAATATAAGCCAAGGCTTAAGGAAAATACGTTGGGGGGAAAACGATAGAGATCGAATTTTTCTTGAGAATCTTATTCCAAGTGAAGTACAAGTATAAAATAATAAAATAAATCACTTATCTTTATCGTACGACCAAAATCCGTAATGGAAGCCGTCGAAAAAACTTTCAAAACAAACTTCGAGTGTAACTACGCCGCCATTTTAACAATCTAGTATCAGAGTCTACTCAATAATCGATTAGAGCCTTCTGAACCTATTAGGCCCGCACAAAAACTCCATTGTCCCCAGATGTGTTTCCCCCTTTTCGCCGCTAGGCGTAAATAGGAATATGGTCGATTAATTCTTTCGAAACCCAAAAGTAGAGAAGGACTAAAACTTAGCGCTTTTATTTCCAAGATGGCCGCCAAGATGGCCACCAAAACAACCCCCCCCCACCCCCCAAAATATTTTCAAAAAATTTTTGTCCTTGGAAAAATTAAAAAAACTATTTTTGTTTTCAATCTCAAATTTCACCTTGAAGATGATCTTTGACCTCGACGCCTGACACCTGTCCACAACCACTAAGCCTCGGTCTATCACCCCAACAAGTTTGGTCACGATCGGACAAGGTCGAACCGAGATATCGGCGGTAATATGTGACCCCACCAAATACTTACGCTTATTCACTTTTGGTGTCATTTTTTTCGTTTTTTCGTTTTTCGCCGTTTAAAATGCTAATTAGTTATTTGCGAGATGGGGAAACGAATTCGCGACCTTCGCTTTATACCCTTGGCGTTTTTGGCCCCACCCAAAATACTTTAAATAATTAAACTAATATAAATAAGTTTTTCATTTTTCGCAAATATTTTATTATTTTAAAACAATGCTATTTTAAGTAATAAAAAAAACACAATTAGTTATTATAATAATTAATAACTAATATTTTCAATATATTTTTTTAAACATTTAACAAAATATGAAACACTACCAATAAAACTAAAAGCTAACAAAATTAAATAATAAAGAATTAAAGAAGGTTGTATAAATAATTTGAAGGCTGAAAAATATAAAAACACAAATGTTAAAAATATTTTAAGTGTATAATTAAAAATAATTATAATTACATCAATTCGTAGAAGATATTTTTCCTCTTCGGTACAAAACAAGATGTCGGGTTGGAAATTCAGGCTAGAATTTATAAATATAAATAAATTAACCTATTAAAAACGAATATATCTAAAAAATATTTACCACAAGAATTCTTTTTGTTGCTCTAACATCGCACGAATAAAAACACTGGTTTTGGTCTTAATCGCTTCGGAAGTATACAGTTCGAGAATGTCTGAATTAAAACAGATCGAATGTTGTACAGTGCCAACATGTTGAATTTGATCTAACATATGAAGTTCAGACTTTAAATTCTTGTGATTCCATCGCGAAATTTGACAAGTATTACAAAGAATAAACATTCTTACTACTCGAAGAGAAAAAATTTTAAAGATCGCGGCAAAGAAAGTACAGGTTTTAGATGTAATTCACCAGACATCTTGAGTCTAGATTTCTCCTGGTAAAATCCTTTACATTGAGATTTTATAGTTTAAGCCCGACATTTATTTAAAAATGTAAAAATATTGTCTTTGGGAATAATTATTAATTTTTAATACAACGAAGGTTAACTAATTATCACTATCCTTCTTAAACATGTTTTTATAAATTAATAAAAACAATTATATTCAATTTTTAAAAAAACAACCTAGTACAAAATGTACTTATACATTTTTCAGTTAATATACTAATCAATTACAAAAACAAACATAAAACATTAAAGTTTAACATATATTAGTATAAAAAAGTACATAGAATACATGAAAAAGAACCGAAAAAAAACCAGAAAGAATAATAAATAATCAATGGGTCGTTTGTTATGAGCGGTAGGATCAAGTGTATATAGCGAAAGAGATGAAGAAACAAAAAAGATAGCGCAAGAGATGAAGAAACAAAAAAGATAATAATAATAATAATAGAAAAACATTAAATCTAGTACAAAGCGTACTAATAAAATTGCTTGAAAATGCGTTGGATAAAAAGACGAAAGCAAAATTTAATATAGAGAAAAAAAGAACTTTACACCAATCCCAACATTAAATTAATAAAGCTAGTTAAAAAAGAAAAAGTAGATTATGAAATATTAAAAACAACCTCCACCGCCTGAATTAAATTAATAAAGCTAGTTGATTTGGAAAACATATTTAAACGCTTAAACTTTCTAAAATAAAAACATTTAAAATAAAAAATATAAAACATTTTAAAAATTAAAACCTTTCACCAAAATAAACAAATTAAAAAATAAAAACACAAAAAAGTCTTTAAATAAAAAAATTAAAATTTTATAAGGTTTGAGTCCTATTTCAAAAAATAAATAGTTTTAGTTTTTTAAAAAAATGAATAAATTATTTTAAATACCTTGAGTCGCAGTTGGAAAAGTTGCCGACGATCGTTTAAATTCGAATTTGGTCGAGATAATTTGCAACTAAATAAAAATATTTATTTTAATTATTGTAATTATTTTTTTAAAATTAGTATTCCTTACTCTAAAGTTGTAACTATTTTAACTTCTTGTCGATCCAAATCATTAATAAAAAATAGAACGATCATGCCTAATTCTAAACGGATGTTATATCTCGTTAGGCGAAAGTCAGTTGTAATAGATAAATGTTTTTTTCGAAAAAAGGAAACTTGTTGTAATTGAAAGAGTATCAAAAGATCACGTTGAAAGCTCCTACGATTTTTATGTTGATGGAACCATGGGATCTTATTTAAATTTTTATATAGGCGCATATGTTTTCCAATTAGGCGTAAAATTTCGTAAGAAAACCAGCCTTCAAGAGAGGATTGAGTGTGGAACAATAAGCCGTCAAACTCAAAAGCCTCGTGGGGACAGACAAAATTAACAGAATGAACGTCAAATAGACAAGAATTGTTATTGATTCTTCTAGAAAAAACCGAAGCGAAAACAGCTGGCGATAATTTAAAAGAATTTTTTATAAAGGGACAGGCAAAAACAATTTTTTTAAAGGGCTCTATTAATGCTTTACACTCAAGAAAGACAGTTCTCATACAGTAATTTTCAACTCTAATTGAAATATCGTTAATTTTAAAAAGGTTATAATTCCTAACTTTACGTAAAGCTAAATATTTTAGTGAAAAAGGGTTAATAGCGAGAGGATGAGTAATCTTACCAGAAACAGTCAAAACTTCGCGAGAGCCCATGGTTTATAAAAGGAATACGTTGAAAATCACGCTTTTATAAGAAAGATTTCAGAATATTTAATTTTTACATCCTGATTTTAACCTGTTTTAAAATCAAGTCAAAAGACAATTTTGTATCAAATACACCCTGCAGAAATATAATTTTATCCATTCGTTTAAATTTTATACCTCGCAGAAATATATTTCTTCCCATAGAATTTTAAAACATCTAACCCTGTAATTACCAAAATTCTTACATCCATAATCGATTTTTAAAGCAAAATAATATTAAAACTCTTAGGGCGTTGTCTTTTTTGTCACGAAAATTAAATATAAAGTCCTTCAAAAAAATAATTAATAATTTTATATTTTTATACATGTCTACACATTTAAATTGTTATTCACAAACAATTTTAAATACCGTTGAAATACTGATAAATTATAACTAGGTTCTATCCTTGTAGTATTAATCACTTTAATATTCAAGGTTTTATATTTTGAAAAAAATTAATGAAAAATACATTTGGTATAAAAGGGCAAAATTTTCTATTGAATCATAACAGGCTAAAATGGCTTCCACAAGTAATAGTCAAATCTCCGAGAGTCAGGTAGTTTCAGTTTTCGATAGTCCTGAACAGGAGATGTTAATAGAGTCGGACGAATCGGATGGGGACTATATTCAAGAGGTTCGTCGCATGTCAAATATCGAACAAGTTGGAATCGAACAATCAGTGAAAGTCAAGAAAGGGGGAGTGTCTTACGAAACTAAAACTCCGAGAAAAAAAGCGAGCGACAAGGGATTATATCTAGATATCCAGATATATTCATATAAAAACATCAAACATCTTCCCCAAGATGAACTCTGGAAGGGTGATTATAAGAGGGTGAAATTCTTAGCTAACACCCTATCCATGGATGTTATTCGAATAATAAACTCAACAAACAGGCTGAAAAAATTAATTGAGCAGACGGAAGGAAAAATTGTTGTTCCACCCACGAAGGCAAGTTAAACTCATTAATTAATTATTCGTAATAGTAATTAGAATAATATTTTAGACCTGGAAACGAAATTAGAACATGGAAGACTCGAGTGATTACGATTCGGACTCTCAATTAGACTTTTCATCGTTAAACAGTTTTAATTATAAAAAGTTTTATAAAATTAAAAAATTAAGCCCTAGAAATTCAAAAAAGTGGAAATGTAAACAACTGGACATTGACCTAGAACTAATATACTTAAACGAAATCCCCACACATTTATTTTTTACAGTATTTGAAAAGATTCTGTCCAAAATTATCAAATACGTAAGACAAGAAGCACCCGGTTTCGATTTCCTCAGATTTGCAATTCAATCGGAAAATTTAGAACACCCAATTAACATTAAATTTATTAAAATTGATCAGTTAACTGTTTCTCGAATATTTAACCATATAGCTCGCGTTGCTCAATCAAAAAAAGATTTCTTACTAGATGGAGAAATTAAATTTAGTATAATTCTTTTGAAATCCCCACAGAAAATGGGAAAAAAATTTTTAGCTTTAAAAAACAGAGATATTATTGATCTTGATGCTTTCTTGAAATCTAAAGCCAATTTCTACTATATCAACAATATCGATAATTTATGCGTAGCAAGAGCCCTTACAGTAGGAATAAAGCTTTGTGAAATTGCCGAGTACAAAAAGAAAAAACTTTCGTTAACAACCGTTCTTAAAGAATATAGAGCCTTAACATACTTTCGTAGTAAATTGCAAACTAAAGCCGCTAAGAAATTACACGACGATGTAGGAATTGCTCGAGGCGCTGTAGAAATTGGCGATATAGCTAAATTTCAATCATATTTAGCCCCAAAGTATCAGATAATAATATTTAACGCCACGGAAAATTTTCAAATTTATTTCAAGGGTTTTCCCCCTGCCGAACACAAAATTCTACTTGTAAAAATTGGCACGCACGTTCATTTAGCTAAAAATCTACATTCCATTTGGGGCGGTGTAGCTTCATGTTTAGATTGCGAAAATTTTTTTTATTCTACCGCTCGTAGAAATAAACACCACTGTTTTGACACTAGAAATATTAAATGTAAAAGGTGTTTAGGTCGAGAATTTCACGAAATTTTAGAAATTCCTTTAATTCGTTGTAAACTTTGCAATAGATATTTAAAACAAGGGGAATGTTATAGTTTTCACCTAAAAAATGAAACTTGCAAGCTTTTCCACAGATGCGAAAAATGCTGTGTTCAATTTGAAACTTCAAAAACTCACAAATGTGAAACAGCTTGCGAATCTTGTAAAATCGATCATCCTCCAAACCAACATTATGTTAAACAGTCGACCTTTAAAAAGAATCCAAGATCCTATGTATATTTCGATATTGAAACCATAATCGAGAATAATGTGCATAAACCCATGCTCTTAGTGGCCCAAAGTGAAATTTTAAATCAGCCTGTGGAAACTACGGTTTTTGAAGGACAATATTGTGTAAATAACTTTCTCAATTTTTTGTTTCAACATGAAACTATTTTATTTACGGATGGGAAACGAAAGAGAAAAACTATTAGACCAAAATTTACCAACCTCATCGTAATGGCCCATAATCTAAGATCTTTCGACGGAATGTTTATTATTTCTAAATTAATTAATCATGTCATTCCCGAGGTTATTTACGATGGAGCCAAGATACTCACTATTTATATTAAAGGGGTAGACATTCGTTTTGTAGATTCTTTGAACTATGTTAGTGCTCCTTTAAGACATTTTCCTAAAATGTTTTCTTTGCCTCAATCTAAAGGATATTTTCCCTATATTTTTTGGACGAAAGACACTTTGAACTATTCAGGTAAAATTCTGGACGAAAAATACTTTGAACCCCATAAAATGAAAGAATTTGAATACCGAGAATTTAAAAATTGGTATTCACACAAACAGCTCGAACCGGTCTATTGTATTAAATCAGAATCCAGAGCGTATTGTCTTTTAGATTGTAATTTATTACGCTTAGCTATGCAGAAATTTCGCATCTTATATAAAGAACTAATTGAAATTGATATCAGTAATTATGGGGGTATTTCTCTTTCTGGGGCACTTAATAATGTATTTATCGACAAGTTTTTAGAACCATATACACTATGTACTATACCGGCTATCGGTTTGGCAAGTAGACAGAATCAAAGCGAGATTGCATTAAAATATTTATCTTGGTATGAAAAGGAAAATAATTTAATTTTGCAAACTGTCAGATCCGCGGCTGGGGAACAGGCTGTAGGTCCGTATTTTGTAGATGGCTACTGTGAAAATCCACCCATAGTAATTGATGTAATGGGTGATTTCTGGCACGGTTGTCCAAAACATTTTTCTGGCTCGAGCTTTAATTCAATTGTCGGAAAAACATTCAAAGAAATTAGAGAAAGAGAATTAGACCGAAAAGAATTTATTGAACAAAATTTACCAAACCATACATATATTCAAATTTTTGAATGTGAAATATTAGAACTGTTGAGAAAAAATGCCGAGGCGAAAGTATTTTTTAATACAATTAAAATTATTCCTAAAATTAACCCTAGAGATTCGCTAGTAGGTGGCCGTGTAGAAACAATCAAGCTGTATCATGAAGTAGAGCCCTTACTTGGAGAACAAATCCGATATTTTGACTTTTGTAGTCTGTATGCCTATTGTTTACAAAAAATGGAATATGGTTGTAAAAATGTTAAAGTTATCACACACAATTTTGATTATGCCCCAGACGCGTATTTTGGAATAATTAGTTGTCGAATCCTCCCCCCAGAGACCTCTACTTACCCGTTCTTCCATACCGATTTAATAAAAAACTTTATTATCCTTTATGCGGAAGTTGTGTAATAAAAAATGACGACAAATGTACCCACAGTATTGACGAACGCGCTATAACGGTAGTCTTACCCTCGGTGGAAATCTACTATTCAATAAAAGAATGTAACTACAAACTGTTAGAAATTTTCGAAGTATACCACTATAGTATTACAACAAATTTTTTCAAATCATATATTGATATTTTTTTTAAAGCAAAAGTTAAAAATTCAGGATTTCCACCCAATATTAAAACATATCAAGAGCAAAAAGAGTATTTAGACGCGATATACGAAGCTGATGGAGTACGGTTAGAGCCTGAGGAAATTGTTGATAACCCATCCTTAAGAACTTCCGCGAAATTGGCGCAAAATTCGTTATATGGCAGAATGGCGTTAAGAATGGACAAATCATCAACTAAAATTATACATAGATACTCCCAATTAACAGAGATTATAGCAGACACATCGAATAAATTAACAGACTTTCATTTAATCAACAACGATGTTGCCATGGTAAGCTATAAAAAAAAAGTGAGCTTGCACCAACTTTTCGCAAAGGTAACGTTATTGTGGCTTCCTTTTTCACCAGTTACGGTCGTATTCATCTGCATAAGCTAATTAATTATAAAACTTAAAGGAATAACTCTTACCAGGGAAAACTCAGACATCATACATTTCGATGCCTTCAAACAAATGATTTTTGTGCCAAATACCGAGTTTAAGGTGAAAATTCCCTTTAACGTAATAAAAGATAAGTACAAAATGCTTTTACGTGTTGGCAACTTAAGTAAAACTTTCAAAAAGACTTTTTGTAAACGTGTGCTACAAGATAATATTTCCAGTGTCCCCTATGGTTATTTAGAATGTGAAAATGGCGAATTGTAAAATAAAGTTGTCTTTTAATTATAAATCTAAAAAACATGTAACAAAAAAACTTGCAAAACAGGTGTCATTTAACCACATAGTTATAGTAAATGAAATCTCTTCCGAAAATCGAGTAAATACTTTATTTTTAAATAACCTAAGATTTAAACTTTTAACTTCCAAAATTGAATTTTTACTAAAAAACGGGAATTAATTATTTTTTGGTGAAGGAGATATTATGATTTTATTTTTTTATTCAAAATGTTATTTTTGTATGTTATTTTGAAACTTTATATAACTGGTGAAGGGATGGTTTTGATAAGAAACATTAAACTTTAATAAAATAATTTTTTAAATTTAAAAATGTGTTTGTTTATTTTTTCATATATTCTATAAAACAGGCAATGTACTAACAAAATACGTAGTATGTTGTTTTTGTTTAAACAGTAATGTCTTATATAAAATTTCTTTCACCGTTTCGAATGATGGTGTCAGGCCCTACTATGTCGGGCAAGTCAGCATGGACGAACTCACTAATTAGATGGAGGAATGAATTAATTGATAAACCTCCTATTAAAATTATTTATTGTTATTCGGTTTGGCAATCAGGTTACCACGATTTATCTCAGTTTTTAACCGATATAGAGTTTATTCAAGGACTTCCGCCAATGGACAGCGAGTTCTGGGAATCAAATAGAAATTCTTTACTTATTATTGACGATTTAGCAGACGAACTTTACAAAAATGATCAAATTGCGAAATTAGTTACCGTAGACAGTCATCATTATGAAATTTCAGTTGTATTAATCTCACAAACCCTATTTCCTCGAGGCAAACAATCTCGTTTAATCTCTCTTAATATGTCATATCTAAATCTGTTTAAATCTCCTCGAGATCTAAGTCAAATCCAATATCTGGCCAATCAAATATCTCCAAATAACACAAAAATAATTAAAATGGCCTACGATATGGCTACTGGAGAACCTTACAATTCACTATTTATAGACACATCTGTAACCACTCCAGATAGCTTACGATTAAGATCGTACACATTTAATCAAAACGGACCACAAATGGTAGTTTTTTTCCAATAATAAATAATTTACTATATTATTATCAAGTTCATTAAAGAAAATGACACCAAAAAAGACAGTACGTAAAAAAACTACTCCTATTGCAAATCCCTCTGACAGGTTTAAAACACACTATCCATATTTAAATTTATTGTATAAATCTAAAGGAGGGATACGTAAAAATTTATTAGCTAACAGTTCTCCAAAGCAATTAAAAGCCTTACAAAGCGTTTGCAAAAACTTGAAAGGTGGTGGAATTATATTATCTAAAGCCAAAAAAAAACAACTTTCTAAATATAAAAAAACAATACGCTTCTTAGCCAGTCCGAAAATTTCGCAAAAAAAGAAGCGTGCTCTAATAATTCAGAAAGGTACGGGATTCTTCATACCGGCTTTATTAGGCTCTATTGTTCCTTTAATTGCCAATTTATTCAATAAAAGATAAAATGAAAAAAATGATTTTAGTTCCCGCCTCGAGTGTCGGACAAATATCTCAAGAAAATAAACAGCTTGTTTCTCCCCAGGAAACGTATTATAACTTGTTAGATAATGAGTTGCAAAATATATTAACTTCTAATTTAAACAGCCGCTCTAAATTGCGAGAATTTCTAAAAATACTGAGCGAGGCCCGGGAAATGAGAAAAGCGATTCCGGTACCTAAAGTTGAAATTACAAACTTTCAAGCCCCCGGACCTGTTGCTCCATTAAATTCCCCGTTCACCTCGCAAATTTATTCACCTTTCAAAACGCCCGAGGGAGTTAACGCTGGCGACGCTGCAGAGGCGCGTTTAAATACTATGACACGCAAAATGAAAGAATATCTCAGCGAGAGAGAAAACGAGCAGAGTAGAAAATTCCCGAGTCTCTTAAAAAATGTAGAATCTTGGAAGAGGAAAGCATCTACGCCGATTGTTAAGCAACAAAAGACAATTACCGATGATAGAATGCGTAAACGATTAAGTCGAGAAAATGAAATATTTGAAGAATACTTAGAAAATACCGATATTGGAAGTCAATTAAGCCAGGAAGATGATTGGGATCGAGAGCTGTCTTTGGAGGAGGGTGCTGTCGGTGGTGTTTCAATATCGCCGCAAAAAAAATTAAAATTACCATCCCCCCCAAAAAAATCGCCGAGGCCTAAAAGACAGACCCGCCCTCCTTCTCGTTGGCAAGAATAATAAAAATGTGTAAAAAATAATTATGTGTGAAATAAATAAACATTTTTTTATTTTAAACAAATCGATTTATTTTGTTTCCACTCTTTCATCAAATGAATACATATATTCAACAACGCTAAACTATCATTTCTTTTTAAATCGAAATTATACAATTCGTTAATTATTTTACTGTAAGAAATCCCCATACATCTCGAGGTTAGAAAATAAATCACATGTGGTCCGCAGTTTTGGCTTTTATTTGATTGAAATTTATGAGTATTGTGTCGAATACGCTTGCTATATCGCTCTAGCAAAAATCCATAATCACGATGTGATCTTCCTAGAGAACAAAAAAAGTCCAGAGTGTCGCCCGATTTGTAAACAGCCGTCCAATGAGACCCTGGAAGCGTATCAGGATCGGTGTTGATTACGAAACAATATGATTTTTTTTTAATTGGAACTTTTGGTAATCTATTAGCGGGAAACACTCCGATAAATTTATCTCTCGAGCGGGGGTCACACTTAAGTATAGCTTGGATTTGATTAGTATTCATCTTTCACGTCACTGTCAAAATGCATAATTTCTCATATTGATCTTTTGTTAAGTTGATTCCTCTGATAGATGGTTTTAAACTACCGTCTTCTTTTTTAAAATGTCGCACGTCAAAAGTTTCGTTACATTTTACAAGGTACGTGTCTCTTCCTAAATCGAAGGCTTTGTCGCAAATTCCAATATCTAAGCTGTATTCGGGACTTCTTTTTTTAAATTTCATCGCGGATGAAACTATTGTTGCGCTCACGCCAAATATTACAATCGCGAGACCCAGGAGAATGTGTACTTTACCCATGGATAACAAAATGTTGAATAAAGACTGTAGCGCTCTACACTTGAATTTTAACTATTTCTTGAGCGTAAAAAGCTCCTTTAATTATATTGCCGGTCAAATCTTTCACAATATACATACAGGGATCTCTCGTAATTACTCTATGAATTTCAAATATTTCGGCTGTAAACGTTCCCTTGTATGCTTTATCAAATGTTGCTTTTGCAACGGCTAATCGAACTTTATCCCCAATTTTTAAACTTGCCTTTCCAATCATTCTAAGATTGCCATAGTTTTTTTCCCAAATTGCCGATTCATTGTTTTTATTGACATCTTTAGGGGCGATTCCCGTTGTTGAATGTTTTCGAGCGTTATAAGCTTTTGCAATTAATGGTAGTTTATTAAGATAGTGTAAATCGCCGGTCTTGGTAATTATTTAAAAAATTTTAGATTTTACCGTGCGAACGAGTCTCTCGACCATAGAAGCTTTTTTCTCGGAGTACGTGAGGTAATGGTGGATGTTATAACGCTTTAAGAGAGCGCGAAATGGGGCGTTTCGAAATTCTGTCCCTGCGTCGGTACATAAATTAAGGGGTACCCGTTTTTTGAAAATCTCTCTAAAAGCCTTCACAATCTCGTTCGAGGTTTTATTTTTAATTGGTAGAATAAAAGCGAATTTGCTTAATATATCCTGAACTAATAACGTATAGCGGTACTTTTTATTAAAAGTTTGTAAAATAGGGAGGTCTAATAAATCGGCCATAAATGTCTCATCAATCGTCGTTACATATAATTTGTTACGTTTAAAATTTAACCTCCTAGCTTTGTGTTGTGTGTAGGTTGGTTGTTTACTGAGAAAATTTTTAATTTCTTTTTCCGAAATTTTGGGAAATTTTTTTCTTAAAGTAACACTGTCAGAATAACTGTATGGGTTTTCAACATCGTAATAAACTTTACTTAATTGTTTGTCTGTTTTTGACAACACCATCTTTAAATGTGTGAATAGAAATAATAAAAACAGATTATAGTAAAAGTTTTTATTTTAATAAATTAAATCGCATTTTAAGTTTGAAACATTTTGTACAATATCAAAATATAATTGACTTTCTACTATTAAGGGGTCAAGACCAAATTCCTTTTGGAATCTTACAACAATATGATCGTAGTTTAATTGGGGGATAGCTATTAATATCATATTTTCCACTCGGTCTTCAAAATTTGTGCTAAATCCTAGTTTACAAGAGACATCGTGAGCAATCGAAGATTTACAATGCGGATTCTCACAATTTTCGGTAATTTCAAACATTTTATCCGTGAGCTCATGTACAATTATGTCACGCATAATATTTTTTGCCGACAAAATTAAATTAATTTCCTGATCGATTGTATGTTTACAATGTTTTAATCTTTTCCACCCTGCTTGGTTGAGATTAAAACCATAATTTGTTGAATAAAAAAGATGATACAAATGGTTTTTTCCTCTGGCACAAGCGCGTACATCCACGAGTTTTTCCTTTTGTCCCTTGAAACAGTCGATTTTTATCTTTGAACCTTCAAGCGGAAGCCAGGTGTGAAAACTAGCAACTTGGTCTTCAAAAAAATCAGTTATTTCCTTTTCAAATGTGAATAGAGATTGCCAGGCTTCCAAATTCAGTTCAAATTCGGCGCAAGTGTCTAGTCGGTAAATTTTGATGGATGGATTTACATAACCTAGCACCGTTACTTCTTGTTTAGGTGAGAGACTGTGAGTTCGAGACATCTTTACCACTACGATTTCGCGAAACAACTAACCAATCTTTGCCCTCGTTGATTGATTTTATTCCGTAATATACGTAACTTGACGCTCTTGGTTAATGACAAATCGGTTTTCGTATTCTCCAATAATAATTATGTTTTGAATATTAGTTAAGGGGGAAGAAAACTTCATTACCATACGTAAACTACCATTTCGTTGAATTGAGAGGTTGTTAGAGTTTGCCGAGGAATCGTAAGTTAAATCAAACGCGAATAATGTATTACCGTTTTTATAATTTTCTTAATCAATACAATTACCAGAGTTATTTCCAATTAAATCCATTGCCGAGAATAGTGAATAATACGACCTAGTGTAAAGGTTTTTATTAAAATCTGGAGTTAGAGCAGTTTCTGGTATATTCTGGTCGTCTAATGAAAGTTGTAAGAACGAGAGATTATTATGGTTAAATTGAAAGGGATTTTCTCTACTAGATCCATTGTAAGCTGAATTGTTTACCATTCCGATTATTACACGATTTGGAATTTTACCTAAAAAAATATTTGACTTCACGAAATCGCTCGCGCCTGCTGAAATTGTCAGAGTTTTAACAACAGTTTGTGTTAGATCGTACAAAGCCCTCTGTTTGTGCAATATAGCATTATGTGCCAGTTGGAGATCTGGATTTACGAGAATATGTTTAGCAGTAAGAACCGCTTCTTCGATAATCAATCTATATTTGATATTAACATCTTCTTGTGAAATAATTATAAATTCATCGGAATTTTTCAAGAGTCGAATTCTTAAATTCACTTTGTTTAAAAGAAATTTGTCTATTTTACAAGAATCTACATGAAGTCTTCCCATATATTCACAAAGTTTCGATCCAGCAATATCTTTACTTCTTTTTAAAATTCCATTATTTTTCATATCTTTATTAGCATCGTTAAACGCTAGCGTTGGGTCGCAAAACCCGTCTTCGTAATAGCCCTCGGCGGTTTTGTAAGATTGTTTGGCGCCTTTATCAAAATTTAAAACTGTTGCTAAATATGCTAAATATGGGTAGCAGTTGTTGCTAGATTGTACTAAAGTCTCATTCATAAACACGTCTATTTGGCTAAAAATAGAATGCAATGGAAGATTGCATAATGATACTTTTTTTGCGGCTGCAGGTATATCTATTAAAACACCGTTTTGTTCTTTTTTAACCCGAATTCGAATTTTAAGCATCAAGTTTGACATGTCAATATAATTATCTCCCCCGGGGATAGAAAAATCAATCTGTGTAGCATTAGATAAGGGAGCTATAGGGAAATAGTCTACAAATTTATTCCCCTCAATATTACCATTAATCAGGGGTTCGTTAAAAAGCTCCAACTCCGAACACATAGATTCAAATAGAGGCATAATGCTTTAGTCAAGAAAATCGGTTTTTGTTCTCTTGCGTTTTCTTTGCTTATTGCGTAATTTTGATTTGCGCTTCTTTACTCTTCGAGCTCCAGAGCCTTTCTGTGTATTTAATATGGTATCACCGAGACTATTTAAAAGATTTGTTCCAGCAATTTTACTATTTTTTTTTAACGACTCCTTAAAATTTTGACCTGCAGCAACATCGTCCATAATTCTCTTCCCCATAACCAACCCTTGAATACCGAGTGATTTAGCTACGGGTCGAAAAAGAGGTGTTACGAATCTTGCTAAACTTTTAAAAATTGACCCAAATCCACGTCCAGTCTGATATTGGCTTCCTCGAAAGATGTTATATCCGCGTCCTGTTTGAACATAATGATGATAATATCTTTCCATGATGAGCTTGTTTTAAGTGTACTTTAGACTAAGCATCCAGTCTTTTAAATATTAATTTAATAATAGTCTTGCCTGTTTTATATGGCAGGAGTTCACCGTAATCCGACCTTAAAGAAATTTCTATAGTCTGTATTTGATCGTAGAGAACTGGAAAATGGTCTAAAAAATGAAATCTTTCAACCTGTGCTCGATTTTTATTTTCGTTTAATTTGATAATTCTCAGCAGGGGGGTATTAGTGTGTCCTGTTATTATAGGTTGTATAATATTTGTATAGACATAAATTCCGGATATTCCGTGGTTGAGATCTGCGGGGTACATGCCTATTTCGTTAAAAAGAGGCCTTTCAATTTGATTGTTTGAAAAACCTAACATTCTCCCGAGTTTGGGGTTATCTATTGGAAAGGTTAAAAAACTGTTTCCACCCAAACCTTTAACTGAAACTGTCGAATCTGAATTAAAATTAAACTCGAATTTAGCCCAACTCTGATGTGGCAATGATTGTTTCATTGCTAATAAAATATCATCAATAGTGTGGTACACACCAGTTGGAATTCGACAATGGAATTTGTCTACAATATTTAGTTTATTATTTTTACCATGTTCGTAATTGTGGAAATCAATATCACGTTTTTGTCGTCGACTATTCTCAACTCTGTTTAAATCGTTTCGAAAAATTATAAAATTAGCCGTATTATCTAATTCTAATCTAATTTGAAGTGGGTCTAATGCTTTGCTTTTATAAACTGAGGATATATAATCTACTTTGTACTCAATTTGTAAGAGGTCTGCTAGAGGACCGAATATTTTAATTTCCAGCCCACTCATTAACTCAATTTGAAAATAATAATTTCCATTTTCTTTGAAAATAAAAAAACCCGCCTTAAGTGAGATATGCGAATCAAAATATTTTTGAAGTTCATTCAAAATTTTGAAATGAACAGATAACGGTTTAAAATTCCCGCTTAAATCTTTATCAGCCTCGTAATAGTTTCGTTCAAACGTATAACTGTCATTTTCCCAGTTAGGGTGTTCGATTGGAATATTTTTATTGTACCTAAAATCTATAACCGATTCTTCATCTGACATAAATTTTTCCTCATAAACTTTTAAAGGATTTTGACTGCTAATTACACCATTTTGAAATTCTGGCGCGTTTATATTAAAAATATTTGCTAATCTCCCAGTGAAGGCAATTTGTAGATCTTTAGGGAATGAAATTCTTAAGTAATGACCTCGATTTATTTCTTCTATTGCGTAACTAATTTCGTACCGATATAAAGGGGGGAAGTTAGTCGCCTGTTGAATCTCGTTTTTTAATTGCCTATGCAAAGATAATGGGATAATATTTCCAAAATCATCTCTCTGACCTTCAAATAAAAAAGGTTGGATAATTGATACGGAATAGAAAGCCCAATCTTCCTGCTCAAATTGCGGTATTTTTGTTGTTTCAATACGTATGTCTATAAAATTGTTACGCGAATTAAAAGTAATATTATTTAAATTATTTAACGGTCCAAATTTTTGAATACCCGTAAAATAAGTGTCTGGTGGAATTTTAAAAAGATCTGCTAATGGATTTTGAAATTTAATTTCCATTCCTACCGGTATTTCTAAATTAAAATATAAATTATCTTCATCATCGGAAGATATTGCGGTTTTTAATCCGTCAAACTGTCTTGGTTTACATCGTTCTAATAAATCACGTATAATTAAGTGTAATGTGAACGGTTGAATTTCATTATTATATTGTCTTTCTCCCTCATATCTGCCCGCCTCAAAAACAATCGCGTAATTATTCCATTGTATTTGTTTAATAACAGGCTGAGATGTTGGATTAATGGGTATTGGGAGAGAACTTGGTAGAATATTTTCTTCGGAAGGATTTAAAACTTCTGGTTGGTTGACGTCTCCGTTAATATTTGGAATTAAAGATTCTGTTGGTAAAATGTTGTTTATATTTTCTTCTGGTTTCAAATTTGGCTTTTCTTCTAAATTTGTTTTTGGTTCAAGTTTTGGTTTTTCCTCTTGTTTCACTTCTGGTTTTAGTTTCGGTTTCTTGTTAATTTTCTGTTTTTTCCTCCTGGGTTGTGATTGTATTTCTTCCACGGGAATTTGTCGTGGTAAATATTTTTGTTGATATTTATTCACAACTAACGCTTTTTTAATTCGTACTTCGATAAAATTTGTTGCGTAAGTTAAAGAAATAGTTTTGGCGTGATTCGAGAGAGGATAATTAGAAAGATAATCACTGTCGACAAAATCATTTTCTCGAAATTCCAGAACAGACGCTAGAGGCGATGCTTGAGGTATTCTTACTTGTACATCTTTTTGTAACTGTATTTTTAATTTTGAACTGTCTTCGTTTTCATCTGCTTTTACCGTATTCATATGTATTTTTCCTTTAAGTGTTTGATTGCCCTCAATAGTTTTAGCAAACTCGTTGAGTATATTATTTTGAAGAGATGTTGGAATATTATTCTTATTTCGATCTAGATCACCCTCGTAACGTTTGGGTGGAATTTCAATTTTAATATAATCCCATTGATTTTCTTCGGGTGAAATAACATCTGATACGTGCCCTACTTGGAAATGCGAATACTCATTTGTTATATTCGAATAAGTTTCAGGAAGAATTATTTCTGCTAATGCACAAGACCATTTTTCATTGTTAAAATTTAATGGTTTTGATAATTGTACTTTAAAGCTAGAAGGTGTATTTTCCGGGTAAATATCGGGTGATGCGTTCGAAGGTAGAAATACTACGAAACTTGACATCTTTATAATGACAGTTTCAGTTGGGCGACATCTCGTTTTATACTAATAAAAGATTTGGCGTGATAGATCGAAAGGATTGGGATTTGAACTTGAGACTGTTTGAATATCATCCTGCAACGCTACCGATCTACCACGCTAAACCTTAACATGAAAAGAGTTAAAATATCTATTTTTACGTAGGAAAAATAATCACAATATATTAGAAAATCAGCTTTATTTACATATTTTCAATCATTTGACAAGTTTGTTCAAGATTTTCCAAAACCTCAATGGGTGTTTCAACTTGATTAAGAGTTAAAATTTGATTATTTTTACAATATTCTTGAAAAAAAATAATAGCTACCATCTGCTCATCAGATGGCATGACAAAGTCCGGTGGAAATACAATATTTGATTTCATTGTTGAATTTAAAGTTTCTTCGGACTTAATACCAGTTGTCTTTTTTTTACGTTGAATTTTCTTTGGAGTTCCAGTACCATTAACAAACTCGTTTAACCATTCTTGATGTTTTACGTTAAACTCGTTCAAATAATCAATAATTTGATCGTCTAATATTTCTTCTTTGGTTGTATATTCTGGTTTCTTTGAATGAAGACAATCGCAAACATCAATACGAATTTGATTTTTATAACTACTCGATAAGTGATCCATTAAGTGTTGTTTAAAAATTGTCTTGTCAAGACATTGTTCTTGACAAATCCAGCATTTAACACTAAAGTTTAAATTATCAAAGAAATTAAAAGCGTGTTTGCGACATGGCTCATTATAATAACAAGGATTCTCGGTAGGCGATTTGCATTTAATTTCTGGTTTCCCCATAAATAACTTCATTTTTTTAACCTTTAAAGAGCTCGATTTTTTAGACGTCTTACGCTTACACATATCCTTTGACTTTTAAATGTAAAAACAATTATTATTTATAGAAATAGTTATTATTGCAAGTTTAGACACGTTTATTAACTCTTTAAAGTATTTTGGGTGGGGCCAAAAACGCCAAGGGTATAAAGCGAAGGTCGCGAATTCGTTTCCCCATCTCGCAAATAACTAATTAGCATTTTAAACGGCGAAAAACGAAAAAACGAAAAAAATGACACCAAAAGTGAATAAGCGTAAGTATTTGGTGGGGTCACATATTACCGCCGATATCTCGGTTCGACCTTGTCCGATCGTGACCAAACTTGTTGGGGTGATAGACCGAGGCTTAGTGGTTGTGGACAGGTGTCAGGCGTCGAGGTCAAAGATCATCTTCAAGGTGAAATTTGAGATTGAAAACAAAAATATTTTTTTTAATTTTTCCAAGGACAAAAATTTTTGTTTTTGAAAAATATTTTGGGGGGTGGGGGGGGGGGGTTGTTTTGGTGGCCATCTTGGCGGCCATCTTGGAAATAAAAGCGCTAAGTTTTAGTCCTTCTCTACTCCCAAATAAAAAGCAGCAGATGATCTTTTAATTAAAAATAAAACTATAATTGACGAAATGATATTTTTTCAAAGGCTTAAGTAACTCGTGTACTATACAGGTGTTGTGGTTATGGCTTGTTATGGGAATATTCTGACTATATAATTATGAGGTTCTAAATTGTAAACAAAAGTAAATAGAATATTGATGAAATGGATGTTTTTACAAAAGGTATGAAGCTATTGTCCTTGAAATAAAATGAGCTTTGACAATTTATGTCTGATGACTTGACCCTTCATTTCTAGGTTTTATTCTTCGCTAATTTGTGGAGTCTGACCTTGCAACATAAATTAATAACCTTCTTAATCAAACTGATTCAATGATGTTCGATTTCAACTTCAGCATCAAACATATGTTCGTGGATTTCTGAGAAAATGTCCATGCCAACAATATTTCGTAATACAGTAAGTTCAATGGCCAAAGATATGTTTTTGCATTTCATGGTAATTGTAACGTTTTGGCGAATGCATGAGTGCAGAGCTCGATATGGATGGAAGTGGTGATTATGAAGAGTTCTCCAAACTTAGTTCCTTGATAATCTAAGATCGTCGCTTGCACCTCTAATACTTGCTCGAGGGTACGCAGCAAAGTAGGCTAGAATGATTTCTTCCATGTTGAGGTCCACGGAACCTAGGATTGACGTTTCCGTAGTTTTAGAAGTCTCGAACAGCTCCGAGAACGGTGTTGTGGCTTGGTCTTCTGTCCGGATAGTGAATACTAAACATTTGACTTACTCTATGAGCGTTACGATTGGCTTCTCCGTAAAATAACTCGACCATAAAAGTGCCGCTGCTCACGAGAATAAAGTGAGTTGTTGATTATACTCAAATGAAAAATTTCGATTTAAATAGTACCTGACAACCGACCTTTGCGCAAAGGCAATATAAATTATTTTATTACTAGGCCTCAGATTTTTTACATTTGGATAAATCACATTCAAAAACCTATTTTAAGACATTACTTAAACTGGATATTGCCCCATATGGACGACTTGGTTTTTTCATCACCTCAAAAATAGGTCTTTTTCAATGGAATTTTTACTTTGTGCTCTACAACTTTCTCATTGATATATTTTGCCTAGCACCTTCCCGCCAATAATTTTTTCAAACACGTGAAAAATGTTTAAAAGCTTCTGAAAAACCCCATATTAGACACAATCTAAAAATTTCGTAAATCTAATTCAAATTTAGTTTCACCACATTTATAAATTTGGTATTTTAAGGTCCAATTTCTATAAGAGCTAATTTTCATAATAATAATAATAATAATAACAATAATCAGCTAGGCTAATACCCAAGGCACCACCTTAGGCCTAAGTCATCAAGCGAATTTTAAAGCCATTATTTCAGGTGGCAGGGTTACAATGCGTAGGAGGGTGGTGGCAAGCCCTTCACGCCACGCGAGCGAACAGCTCCCTACTACTACTTCTATTTAAGGTGGCACTTTTTATACTTTTAAGACCTTACGTGATAAAGGTTTTTTGTTTATTTTTTAACAATTTATCTTCTATCTGTAGTGTCTTCCGCGTGGTTGTTTAATCATGGAAGAAGTAGAGAAGGAACGGCGGCCATAATAGGAAAGCCTGTACCCCAAATGTTGTTGTCTTCCCTCATTTAAACCCCCTTTTGGTCAGGGCACTCCGTCCTTAATGCGCATTATTCGACGCGCACCACGTTACGAGGCGGAGTCTAATCAGCTGTAAACATTACAATATATCTTCCCTGTGTTTGTGTTGAGCTTCACAAGGCGCAAAGGCCTAATTCATTTAATTTTTTTTAAATAGTTTTAAGTTTAGCTTATGAATAATTATCTACAATGGTAAACTATAAAAAATGTTGTTACACGGGTTGTAAAAATAGCAGTAAGTATTACAAAGAACCTTATATGAAGAACGTTTCCTTTTTAAAATTCCCTAAACCTAAAACGAAATAGGAGAAATGCAAACTATGGATTAAAGCATGTGGTAGGACCGATTTAACCACGGATTTAATTAAAAAGGCTCACTATATTCCATTGATATAATCTTGATTGCTTGATCTCGAATCGTTTTTACACCCTTTGTAGCAACAGTTTTTCCCAACCATTATAATTAAAAGTTAAATCAGCAATTTAATTTGCCCTAAACTACCTTAGCCTTAGATATGAAAAAATATCCTTTAAAATTTTAAAAACAGTACGCAGTAGACGACCAAACAATAACATAAGGTAGGATGCGCGTGAGGGTTCCACAAACGAAACTTGATGCCGGGTAAAAGTATGGGGGGAATGAACAAAAAGGGGAATTTCTAAAGCTTTTTGCGACAGGTTTTTTAACATGACGCCGCCGTTCCTTCTCTACTTCTTCCATGGTTTAATAGAGTTCTTAAAAACTTATGAAGTAAGATTTTGGAAGGTTTTTATCACCTCACTGACATTCTAATGGCGCGCTAAAATAAGGAAGGATCACTTTCATATAGGTTTGAAGTACCTCATTTCTAGGGAATAATTTAAGCATTTAATTGGAACCAACTCACAAATAAGAAAACCTGAAAAGTTTATTTTAACAACACGCCTAGCGAGAATTTCGTGCAACTGCGGATAGGTGATTCATTTTTGAAGGAAGGGAGGGACGACAATCGGAGGGAAAAATAATTTTGAGGAAAATTGCGGTCTGCTACGCGGGTTATGAACAAGGCATAAAATTTGTAGCAAAGATGCCTAATGCCTTAAAGCTGTGATAATTACGACGGTAGTTAATTAACCGCTTAAGCTGTTCAAATGCATATGAAATGTTAGGAATTCCGGAAAACGAGAAAACGAAAAAAAGGCCGCCGCTTCAAGAAAATAATAGTTTATCAGGTGCGTTTGTTTGGAAATACTAGACATGATTATGACTTGGAAAGTTTGTGTAGTTATTTCATTCATTAATATTTTAACTAGCCGAGAAGCCCACCCTACGGGCGGGCCTTCAGCTAGTTGTGTGTTTCGAGGCACTTCACCCGAGTATGGCCCCCTGCCCCTTTTCCCCATGCCAGAATTACCGGGGTACCCTTTCCCCCCGCAAAAATATCATGAAAACATGTCTTGCTCTCTCGTCCCAAACCCCCAGTAAGGCACCCCTCCCCCTTTTTCCCACGCGATAATTACCATGGTACCCTTTTCCCCACAAACCATGTGATAATTACCATGGTACTCTTTTCCCCACAAAAATTACTCAAAAACTCGTCTTTCTTTCTCTTCCAAACTCCCCAGTAAGGCACCCCTCCCCCTTTTCCCCATACCAGAATTACCCGGGTACCCTTTTCCCCCGCAAAAATAACAAAAAACTCGCCTTTCTCTCTCGTCGCAAATACCCATGTACTCCTGTAAACCCCCTGTACCCAATGGCAGATTTGCTCCCCCCTCATGACGAACAGAAACAAATACTCCCTGAGCCCCGATTCCCCTCTGTCCCGCGCTGTTTATAGTCGAACAACCTCAGTAACGAAGCGAAAGGCAGTCACGGTTTTCCTCTGTTCCGCGGACCGCTTTCTCTTCGCCGCCCCGCCTTTGGCTTCATAACAGACTTAGCCCGATTCCCCTCTGTCCCGCGATGTTTATAGTCGAACCACCTCAGTAACGAAGCAAAAGGCAGTCACGGTTTCCCTCTGTTCCGCGGACCACTTTCTCTTCGCCGCCCGCGCCTTTGGCTTCATGACAGACTAAGCCCGATTCCCCTCTGTCCCGCGATGTTTATAGTCGAACCACCTCAGTAACGAAGCGAAAGGCAGTCACGGTTTCCCTCTGTTCCACGGACCGCTTTCTCTTCGCCCGCCCAGAGTGCTGCCATGAAGATTCGCCAAATATCTGGGCCCGTTGGTGTTGGAAAAGGTTGTCTTTCAATGGCCGGATTAAACTTTCTTGGATCAAGGCATATACGAACTCTATGCCCATCAGGTTTTCTTTCAACCACCATGGGATGTACCCATTCAGCGGGGCCCTGGACTGGCGCAATTATACCGTCCTGTAACAGCTTCTGGAGTTCTTCATACACAGGGCGCTGAAGACTGTGCGGAAGTCGAGGAGCTACTGATACATAGGTGGCCAACTTTATCGAGAACGTCAGGATATTGGTTTAAAAATGGCTCAGGGATCCTCTATAGAAATGGATGTATTTTTTTAGAAGCAGAGAGAGACTGGACTTTTTCTAACATTCTGCTCGTCCACTGGATTAAAGCCAGAGCCTCTGAGGCAGTCGCTCCCAGAATAGGAGTCGTTCGGCTCGGAGTAATATGAAAGGTTAGATTTTTAGAGACAGTCGACGAAGCACATATCAATTTCACAACACCAAGAATAGGGACACGGTGACCTGTATACGCAATGATCCTATGAAGTGGCCGTTGGTGTGGTGGTTTGACTGGAATGACATCGTAAAGATGTTTCGGCAGAATGTTCACTTGTGATCCAGAGTGTCCAACTTAAAAAATAGAAGTGTTATTTAGGAGAAGTGATTCATACCCCTCATCGTCAGAGAAAGTTAAGTTAAGGTCCTGAGTGGCACTGCATACTGCAGTTAGGGTGCACAAAGAGAAATCGGAATTTTGAGGGCGGGGCACGTGCGATTTGTTGAAGAAATATCTCTGCGAACGATACATGATATCCTGCCGTTCAAACATGGAATCGTAGCCAATGGGATCGTCATGCTGAGGGTAGTGCTCCAAATGAGAAGGTATTATGTCGTCATGGTACGGATGAGTCTGCAGCTTTGGGATGCAGTTATCTTCCAGGGAATGGTTGAGCTCTTGAAGGGTAGCGAGGGAATGGGATGATCGAGACTGGCAGAAAGCAGCCCACTGGCCTCGGCGAGAACAGTTCCGATAGATTGAGTTTACCGCCGGGCAAGAGGCAGCGTTATTATGATGTAAGCCGCAATTAGTACAAGTATGTTGCCTGTGCTGGAAGAAAGGACGGGCTGTTAGATGACGAGTTGATGGGTGGCGTGTCTGTTGATTAGAGATACGCTGAGAAGAAGTCTGCCGTGAAGAAGAAGAAGATATCTGACCCTGGAACGTTGATGTAAAACGTGGATGCATCGGAGGAGGTTGATGACGTGGACGTAGACGTAACGGATTATATTGGTGCAATACCGCATCCACTTGAGCAGAAGTAGTGGAACACATGAGTGCAGAGTTATTTGTTGTCTCCTCAGCTTGGCACAGAGAGATTGCTTGAGCCAGAGTTAGGTTTTGTTTAGAGAACAGAGCCTTCCGGAGGTCCGATTTATAAATGCCAGCCACAATTTGATAACGTATGAGAGAGTCAGTGAGGTTTTCAAACCTACAGTTCTGTGCTTGAATCATCAGAAAATCTTCAAACGGCTGATTCTGTCATTGCTTAGTATGGATAAATACATTACGATAAGAGTCAGGATTGCGTAATAATTATAAAATGCCGCATATATTTGGTTTAAGGTGGGATCAAGTTGGCCCTCAGGTAAAGATATAGTAAAAGTATTATAAATCTTCTGGCCTATAGGGCCTATAGTATACAAAAATTGAGCTACTTGCGTGGGTGGTGGTTCAGTAGAGATCTTGGAAGCAATGGAAAAATCTTGAATGTTGTTTTGTACGCCTTCCAGGCAGCAGCAGGATTTTCATTACCAGGGTCAAAGTGATCCGGACCACGAAAAGTGGACGTTATGGTCAATGAAAGCAGTTGAAGGGACGAGGAAGTAGAAAAATAACCAGCTGAACACCGCGATAGGGCTCAACGCACATCTTCTGACACCATGATGTATTAATTAGTACGCATAGACTTAGTTAAGAAACAGCATCCGTTTATTGTATATATTCACATAGATCTGATACCCGCTTTGTTATAGAGCGAGGGTTTATATATAACGTCTTATCTCTGACGGGTCATTTATTATCAGTTTAAGGACCGATAATAATATACATTTTTAAGGGATATTTACATAACACTAAATCTGTGACTAGAACTAGAAGATAAATTAATAAGCGTGAGGGGTATTTAGACCCTGACGATCCTCAAATTTTTAATTAAGTGACTTTGGTCGAAAGCCATGAAAAGTTTTCGACTTAGGTCTATGGGATGAATTATTCCAGGTTTCAATTCCCCGTTACCAAACTTCTTGAATGCAGCGGTATTGGGTTTGGCATTGTCAGTCACCAGTCTCATTACAATATACCCACACTCCTCGACAGATTTGATTATTTCCAAAAGCATTCCATGTAAATGCTCTGCTGTTAAGTTGGCAGTAAAGAAATACGCCACTTGAAGTTTGTGGACAAACCTTGGTATACTCACCCACTACATTCGATTCAAGTACATTTGGTGCTTCAGAAATATATGGTCGCTGATCATGGTGAGCTTTGATACGAACTCAATTTTTATTAGTTGTAGATATCACAGTATTTGGTTTTTCATGGTGAGCGTTGTTAGGAACATAATTATCAGCGGACGATATCAAAGTATTTTGTCCTTCACGGTGAGCGTTGATAGGAACATTAATACATAATTCCCAGCTGACGATATCACAGTATTTTGTCCTTCACGGTGAGCGTTGATAGGAACATTAATACATAATTCCCAGCTGACGATATCACAGTATTTTGTCCTTCACGGTGAGCGTTGATAGGAACATTAATACATAATTCCCAGCTGACGATATCACAGTATTTTGTCCTTCACGGTGAGCGTTGATAGGAACATTAATACATAATTCCCAGCTGACGATATCACAGTATTTTGTCCTTCGCGGTGAGCATTGATATGAACATTATTCTCAGATGCAAATATCACAGTATTTTGCCCGACTTCAAATTGCATATGTACGTTATCAGGAACATCAATTTGAGGTATCAAATTATTATGGAAATAAAATATGTGGAATTTATAATGGTATATTTGTTTTAGGGAACCATAGTTTTGGTCGCTTATCTTGACTGCCATCAGTGCTGTGATCCATCGTAGAGTCAAATAGGAATCTAAGAAATCTCTCTCTATTACTTTGCAGACAGTTACGCTTAATTTCATTTTGGATAGTAAAAAGAGTTAACCTCTTTTAGGGTTGGTTCTGCACATTTTCATTTCGTATAAACGGTATTGCGTGGCCAAGCAATGTTATCCTTTTTACCTTTTAGTTGAATTACTAAAGTTTGACTTTACAAAGTGATTGCTGCATACAAAAACTTATTCTTTGACACTTATTATCTCTTCATACTTTGAAAAATAATTACGAAATATTTCTTTTATCTAAAGGTTTTTCTTTTCTTCATTCTCTGGAAACTTGTGAAAACTTAATTGTTGTCCATTTTCTATATTCCTTTTTCTTGAATGATTACTGAGATTACAATCAGGTACCACGCAAATTAACATCTTTAGTTGTGATTCTGACCGTTCTGACGCTTACTTCCTAAACAATATAAATATAAGAGTCACAATTAAGTTCAACTTAAAATAAAACAAAAATTATGATGAACAATAACAGTTTATATTAACAGGAAAACCTAGTGTAATAGAGTAAATTTAAACTTACCATTAAACCTTTTCGACATATCGTCTCCAACAACCGCTCAGAGCGAGCCAACCGTTTTAAAGATGCCGTAAAATAGGCGCGAAGATTCAAATACGTAGTCATTTCAGTTATGAGAGGTAGTACGCCAAGCGGTGAAATCCCGCAACTTAAAATGCCTGAGGAAAAAATTAAAATTAAAAGCGTGCACGGGCCTGATTAACAAATTACTTTTTGTTAAATTTGAATTCGCGTCGATCTGACCGACGCGACGTAAACAAATATGGGAAAAGATAAAGAAGTCAAATTCCAGCGATAGATCACAGCTTAGGACGCCTAGCGGGAGCGAAGATTTTATCAAAGCTAGATTGTAACTCAGGCTACTGGCAAATACCGTTAAATAAGAAATCCACTAGCCACTACCCTGATAACATCATTCGGTCGGTATCACTTTAACAGATTACCATTCGGTTTCAATTCGGCGTCGGAATATTACCAAAAAAAATCAGTTCCTACATAGAAGATTGGGAAGGTTTTTTCAATAACCAAGATGACATTTTCCTATACTCACGAAGAACGCATCAAGCGTCCCCGAGCTGTATTGCCAAGATTACAAGAAAAAGGAATCCCTTTAAACTCACAGAAATACAAATTCGCTGTAACGGACGTCGTATTCTAGGGACAGAATAACGAGTGACGGAATTAAAACTGATGATAATCAAGTTCGTAGTTGCAACATTTTCGCCAAGGAATCTATCAACCATCTTGTTACCCGAGCGACCTTGGCAAGTCGTCGTGATGGACATTTTGTACCTAGAACGAAGTTGGTACTTGGTCGTCACTGATTATTATTCAAGATATTTTGAGACGTCCCAGTCGGTAAAAAAAATCGATGAAAGCAATTTTCGGACGATTCGGAATCCCAGAACTGTACGTTCTGACAACTGAATTCAATTTGATGCAAAATCTAGAGATTTTCAAAATTTTGCGAAGCTGTATAGTTTTACAACCATCACCTCTAGTCGAAGATTTCCAAAGCAATGGTTTCGCTGAAGCCGCCGTGAAGATTGTGAAGGCTCGTATGAAGAAGTCCGACGATTTACAACTAGGCTTATTGGCTTATCGAACAACTCCGCTCAAAAATGATTACAGTCAGGCTCCCCGCCAGCAATAGGCACAAGTAGGCACGTGCCTACGTTGAAAAGTGTAGGCCTACTTGGGGGCCTCCAAATTTTTAAGAAGGTGCCTATGATTGGGCCTCCAAAATCGAAATAAACTTTCAGTTCTTAAGATTTTTACATGTGGGCCTTCTAAAAATGCTTATTTAGAAAGCAGGTTTCTTTGCCAATTTCAAGAGGGTTAGAATGAATGACCGCGATTCCAGATTTTCCCTTAAAAGCTTGATCTTTTGAATCGACTGAAATAATACATGCTAGGCAGAAAGGTGCACCTGACACCTGTTTGCCATGGTGTCAGTGAGAAGCTACAACACACTGTGTTACACCGATAAGCAACAAACACAGCACCCCACAAAAGGATAACGCAACCCGTCAAAAGTCGCGCATTTCCTTTTTCAAGACTACTAAGCTATTACAAACAGTCTTTTTCAAGACACATTGGATTTTGAGGTGTTGAAGGATAAATCGGAATTCATTGCCAAGATTCAACTTTAGAGAGATCCTGTTGTAACTCGGCGTTAGATGTGTTTGTACTAAGAATTTTGATAAGTTTTGTGTCATCTGCAAAAGCTGAAGGTAAACTATTGATGTATATTGCAAATAAGAATGGTTAACATTAGGAGCGCACAGCTATGAAATTAGATATAAGAAAGGTATAAATCATTCTAACACCAGGGAATGGTGCAAACAAAGCGATTAACCAGGAGCAAAGTTGGGTGGCCAGAATTGAACACCAACATTGAGGACATAATTAGAGCACGTTCAAGTTGTCAACAAAATGCAACCATGCCAAAGGCTGAATACTTGAAGTGGCCCGAGGAGATCCAACCGTAGACTCGTGTCCATATAGACTTTGCCGGACCGGTAAATGGGAAATATTTATTAATATTAGTGGACTCTACCTCGAAATGGATGGAAATCGGAGTCACTTCAACAACCGTAGTCATCACATTCTTACGACAAAATTTGGCACGTTATGGAATTATGAAGACCCTGGCGAGTGATAATGCCACTTGTTTCACAAGTAACGAGTTCCAAATCTTCACGCAGAATAACGGCTTCAAGCATTTGACCATTGCACCATATCACCCTGCTTCAAATGGTCAGGCTGAAAGGGTGGTGCGTACCGTGAAGACATCATTAAAAAAATAGATGGTACTTCTAACTCTGCCATTGATGTCATTGACGAAGGTTTAAAAAAATTCTCAAATGGATCTCTAGGCGTAAGACTAGCAAGATTTCTCATAAACTATCGCCGCACTCCGCAAATTAGTGGTAAATCTTCAGCGGAAATCATTTTTGGAAGAGAAATCCGCACCAAACTTGACATGGTCCATCCAACGAACTTTAAAGAGGAGAGAGGTAATGAGAATATCAACATTGATAAACCTATAATTGAAATGCTAGAAGTAAATAATAATAGCGATAAAACCATTAGTAAAAATTAGTGATGTTACCTATAAGTTTCATCCTAATCAAAAAATCTTTGTAAAAAACTATGGTAAGGGAGAAAATTGGATAGAGGGAACTGTAAAAAATCTATCGGAAATATGATGTATGGGATTGATATTGGGAGAGGTATTATTAGAAAACATCAGAACCAATTGAGACTAAGGAGTGAGAAGTTATTAAAACCAACCGTGTCTGAGACATCAACAACTGGAGCCAGTAAAATGAATCCAAATCCAGATGCAGGGTACAGATCAGTATTACAACCACTGATCCAGAGTCATCAACAACCACCGATCCAGAGTCATCAACAACCACCGATCCAGAGTCATCAGCAACCACCAATCCTGAGTCCTGACAATGAATCTCCAAGCTGGAGTAGCAACTCATCACCAAGTCGATCACCGAGTCGCAATCCTATCTTATTACCACGACGAGACTCGAGACCAGAGCAACAGCCTACCACAAGCCTATCTATTCCTAGTGTAGCCACATCATCAGAAGGAGCCCGATCAAGGATACTTATTAGACAAGATTTCGACAAAGAGCCTCAGTCGAGTAGACACAGACCACACTTAATTTATGAACTGAAATGTTTAATCGTTAATCTAGTTAAAATACACTATAATCAGTCTATTTAAAAAAGAGGTGATGTTATGAACTATAATAGCCAGCGGGTGCCACTGGGTGGGGAAGCTGAGGGAGCTCTAGTTTTATGACCACATAAACAGTGGATCAGCGTTGCCAGACGTACGATAATTATCGCACAGTGCGATAATTTAATCAAAAATTTTAGGGCGTACTATAATTTTCATAGCGTACGATATCGTACCATTATTTCGATAATTCTGCCTCAACGTACTATAATGTACGATAATCTTTAGATTTTTTTAAAAACCTACGAACGATTTATATTTTATTATTAATTTATATAACTTTTCTACTTAAAAATGAATGATATACATTTTCTGTACGCGTAGTCCAGAGTGTGAGTTTATTACTCCTAGCTATTACCGCATTTTTTGAAACATTTTTAAACATATTAAGTTCAGTTAATAATGATAATAGACATTTTGTTTATTTCCCTGAAATAAAACTCCTGTAGTTCTTTAAAAAATCATCTAAATTCAACGCATTTATGTATGAATTAAAATTTATCGCCAAAAAGAAATGTACGATAATTTTCCAGGAAAATCGATAATTTTTTGGCCTAGATACGATAATTTCAGATTTTCGATCTGGCAACGCTGACAGTGGTCTACCGGCTGCCGACATGTTCGGTACTCTTACTTAAAACTTCATATGTAAAAATCATCATCATCATGGAAATAAATCTTATAGCTTCAATAGAGAGTGTTTAATTAACAAGAACAAACACACCAGATTGATTAAATCTGGATTAGATTTTTTAATCTTGATTACCCTGATTTAATCTTGATTACCCTCATTTAATGACGATCACCCTGATTTAATCACGATTACCCTGATTTAATCATTTTACTATGAAAAAGACGCAGCCAAAATGGAAGTGACCTGCCCCTCGGAAAAATCTAATCGACGAATGTCATTCCTTGATTAAAATGCCTATAAAAAAATCCATTGCAGGGAAACTTTTAGAAATCATGTCAAAATTTAAAAACAATCGTTAAAAGTCAGGAAATTTTTGAAATAAACATTATAGATGGGGCCTCTAAATCAGGCTGGGCCTATGTGCAGAAAATTCTTGGCGGGGCTACTGATTACAGTCCAACCCAATTATTTATGAATCGTCAACTTCGTACGACCATTCCCACTCCAGTGTATGCTCAAAAACCAGCTAAACCAGCTAAACCACCGTGGTCAATCGAAAAAGGAAAGTCGTTGAAGCAGTCGCAGAAAGTTTATTACGATCGTCGACACGGTGTCCATAGCCATCGCGAGAAAGGAGATAAGGTATGGCTCACCGACATGAGAACGGAAAAAGCGCTAGAGACACGTTAGTACCTGATAGAAATTGTTCGAGGTTTGTTGAGACGAAACCAATTCCATATTATTCCGCTAACGGACGAAACTACATCTATGAACGTAGAGACCCCCGCAACAAAACGCAACAGAAGACGTACACCAAAGAAATGGAAATGCAAATGTTCCTGAAAACCACCGCGAGGACGTTAAACGCCAACTCGAAAGAAGTCCTCGATCGCCGCAAGTACAAAATAAAGGTGCCGACACACATAATGAGGCGACAAAAAACCAAAGAAGAACAGGATCTGGAAGACTCATTGGGAAACCAAATAGACTAAATTTATAAGGAAAGTTTCAGTAACAATTTGGTAATTTAAATGAATCTGGTTTTTCAATGTAAAAAGGAGATGTGATATTATGTTAATAATATAGTTGTGAATGTGCCGCCTACATTATCACTACACCCGCGGTAGTATTAAGTTAAGAATGGGAAATGGTGTGCTTTCCTACTTAGTCATGTTGTAACATGGATTAACCAGTAGCGGCGCAAGCAACAGGCCGGGGTAGGCCTGAGCCTACTTGAAATTTTGGTAGGGGCCTCCAAAGGTCGTCCTAAGGGGCCTCCAAAATTTAATACATGGCCCTCAAAATTATTTAATATCAGAAAATTCTGCAATTTGTTTGCGAAATAATTTATTTATTTATTAATTTTTCAATATTCAATGCGAGTGATTAGCTTAACGACACTACTGTTTTTATTCCTTTCAAAGGTGCGAGTAACTTTTCTTTTACAGTAGTTTATTTTGTAGTTTTAATTTTTCGCGAGCGCTACTATATTCCAATTGTATCTTTAATTTTATCTCTACAAATAAATGGCTCTTAAACTTACTTTACTTGGTGTACCTATGTACATTAATTTTCGTAAAGTTGTAAGTTCTGATGCGAAGTATTGAAGGAATGAATGTAAATTAATAGACTGGAATTCAGTCGTAGAAATAAGTAAATAACCACTCATTTGTTAAGTGTTATCGGTACACAAAAAAAGATCATAATTAATTCTAATTTTGTCGTCACGTACCCATTTAACCCAAAATGACGTAAATTGAGGAGAGCAAACTTTTCCGCTGTAAATTGAAAGCATTCAGCATGGATTAACCAACTAGCTACTTGTCGCCGTGTCTTCTAACTTTTCGAAGCACATACAACTATGAATTACTTGGACTTGATTTAAAGGAATCATCAGGTAAGCAATTTATAATATAAACTTTACGTTTAACTTCCATACGTGGGAAACAACAAAAAAATTGTAACATTGAATGCGTTGTAATTTTAAAAGAAAATGAAAATATTAGATGTCGCTACGGACACTACTTCCGTTGCTCTCCCATATAACGTTACTGTAGACAAGAAATTCTCGTAACTTCTGCCAGTTGCGTTATCAAGAGGTTTTCTACTTAGCAGGGCCGTCTTAAGACCTTTTGGAGCCATGGGCTAAATTATTTCTTAAGACCTTTGCGATCCCCAACGGTCAGCCTTTGTATGTCCGTTGTCTAAATTCAACTACACAATAATCAAACCAAAGCTTTTAATTTCAAAAGTATAACATAATCCTACTGAAAAAAAGATTTTTACTGACAGTGACTCGCTGTTAGGTTTTAGAAATTGTTGGTACCGTATGATACGCGATGTGGCGATGAGTCAAATTACTTTAGACGTAACTAAAAGATACATAATATAAATTAGTATAAATAATATTTAATTAACTAATCCCTTATCCCTAGAGTATGGATGGCCTTTCCGCCCAACTGGCTGGAGGCCCTGGGCTGTAGCCCACTTAGCCCATGCCTTAAGACGGCCCTGCTACTTAGTTAATCCATGGTTGTATTAAACTCTCTATTTTTATTCTTACTTGAATGTGTTTTTACTCAACATAAAAACATAACAAAGTAAATGTATCGTATTTCGTTCCTAGCGCATATGTTACGCCCAAAATATTAATCATTAACAAAGTTCTTGAAAACTTTTCTGTTCGTGCTTTCAGTAATTACTGAAATAACTTTAATTCCGTTAAATTCCAGCTTTCAAGTGGTTTCGGATAAAATTGTTGCATACCGTAGAGGTGAAAAGTTAAAATTATTTCAACAAGTACTATATAAACAGTAACTTGTAGGTCCTTGTTCTCGGAAACATTACTACTTGGCGATTTCCTGGAAGTTGTTATATTGAAGGGCCTATTAATTCACCAGAGCTTCCTTCATATATTATATATCTTCTTTTATTTTCATTTCATTTCGTCTAAACTAACATATTGTTGATGATCTTCTTTACGAACACTATAGAGCAATTCCTTTGCTTCTGTAAATGCTTCATTGCTGAATCCAGATTTCCAGTGGCGGAGGAACGGGGGGGGGGGGGGGGCGACCGGGATACTTGGGTTTATTGATTTTCTATCGGGCTTACTGGTTCTCTGGGAGAGCTCTTTTATACATTATATCGCCGACTGAAAAACGATATAAGGGGATTCGTTTTGATTTATTTTAATTTTGAAGTTACTAAACGTGCCTATAGTTTTTATCTGAACTTAAGTTTTATTTAAGCGAAGACAAGTTTTTGATTTTTAAAGTTTTTTTTTAAGAACGGTAGGCTTCACCGTCTTAACGAATTCGATTCTAGTTCGAGAGTAATACATTTTACAAAATACAAAAGAAAGAAAGCTCGGCTGTGACGTCAATGGGACTCGACACACGAGTCTTGGATATCTTGAAAATTTTGGGGGAAATGGGCCCAAAGTGGCGAAATACGGCGCCAACCTGGCGCTAACCATTTCCCCGGTTCCAAGAATCGCGTGTAGACAATGGATTTAGGGCTTAACCCTTTGACGTGAGAGCTTTACAAATTTTCTAGAGGATTATTTTAAAATAAATTTATATATTTTGGAATTTTAGTTATAACTTACACAATTTTATTCTAAATTTGAATTATACGAGACATTAGTTTATGACTATTTATGAAATTAAGATTTATACATTTTTCAGAATTTAATACAAAGCGGATATTTAACACAACCCATTCAATGGGCAGTCGTTTTCCATTAAATGCATTAATAATGTGTCCAGTATATACATTTGTTGCTGGTTCACAATAGGTGATTCTATAAAATAGGAGGGGTTGTGAGGGGAAAATGTTGCCCGTGACGTCGTTCTGTCAAGTAAGAGGGTGCTCGTATTCAGAATGATAAGATTCTGGCGATTCTGTGAGAAAGAGAGGCTCTCATTTCCGGAGTTATTTCGGTCATTTTCGGTGGTGAAACTGTAGTCGGTGCCTTGGTGTTTTAATAGATTATTTACTAGATTTACTAAAAATTTAATTATATCTTAGCTTCTACATTATATTTACAAGAATCGGTGACTGTTTTTATCGACGTTATGGCATTTTAACGAGTTATTATCAGAAATTTAAGTGTAATTTATACTCAAGCCTTGGCCTAGATAATAACGTGCTCTTTAAGTCAATAGTTTTAAAAAGCATGGTAGGTAGATATTGTTGTGTACCTGGTTGTACGTCAAGTACTTCCAACAAACGCGGTGCAACCTTCAGCCCCTTTCCAACAAATGAAAGCTTGAAACATTGTTGGATTAGGATTATAAATAGAAATGTCCCGGAAAGCCTAAACCTTTCTTTAAAGAGACCTTGGAGCACACCTGTATCTAGGAGACCCTTAATTAGGTGGTAAATGCCAAGTAGTGTGTGGATTTCATTTTAATGAAAATGGTAAGAAAAAATACGAAGATAGCTTCCAACAATTTTTAATGGTAATCGTGTGGTCGATTTATTTGCTACTGGTTCAGAAATAGAGGTTGATTCTCGGATAGATATCCCACCTACAAATGGTACGTATATAAATGTATTTAACTTTACTAGACATATCAAATTTTTTCTAAAATGGTATTTTTTCTTTTCAAGAACCATTATATGATTCGCTTAGTGAAATTAACTTTCCCGAGCGAAATAACTCTGCTGATATTTTAACAAAAAACTCTGCTGATACTGGAACAAATAACGAAGATAAAGGTTTGTAAACAAAACTGAATGTTTTTAAATATTGGAAATTTATCTCTTATCTGTTATGAAATTGTGTATTCTAGATCATGATTATTGTCTTCCCAACAACGTGGAACATATTTCCAAACTTATAAAGATCTATCAAGGTAAAATCTTAACATTACAGAAGATGACGGAGGATGTGTCCAAGATCAAATCTTTGAATGAAAATCTTCTTGAGGAGAATAAAAAACTAACAGCTGAAAATTTAGAAATCTCAGATAAACTAAAATTATTCAAAGAACTTAAAACCAAAAATGTGGAATTAAACCTCGCAAATGAGTCTCTAAAACAATTAAACTTACAGTGCCGGAGAAAAATTTTATATTTACAAATTCAACTTAAAGATACGAGACGGTTTTCTCTATTATATATCTATTTCTAACAATATGGTGCAGTTTTATACGGAGTGTGAAAATATTGGAGAGTTCAACGATTTATTTGAATTTATCGAACCAGACTTAAATACAATAAGCTTGTATAATGGAGCCAGGGGCTATAAAAGAATATTTGGAAGGTCACAACCATCTGGAAAAGGCCGTTCTATAGAGTTATCATTTAAAGAACAATTATTTTTAGTTCTGTGTCGCTTAAAGGGAATATAACCTCTGGTATTTCTGTCGCCCTCCGAGGGTTCCAATATTGTCCGCTGCCTCCCATGGCTTTTCACACTTGCGGCGCTGATAATCGCTGATTGTGAAGGGAATAAAGGAAATTGATGGGGTCTTCCATAAAGAACGTGTTGGAGGTTCTATTCCCTTTAAAGGTTGGAATTCTCGAACAAGATCTTGCGTATAGGTTTTGCATCTCTCTTTCAACGGTTTCAAATATATGTGTAACTTGGTTTGATGATTTAGAAAAGAGATTAACTAAACTATATATCTGGCCTTATAGAAAGGTTGTAGACGAATATATGCCGAAAGAATTTAAGGAGAGGTTTCCCAAGACTATTGTTATATTAGACGCTACCGAGCTATTTATTCAAAAGCCGGACGATTACAAAACACAGAGCGATACCAGGTCGTCATATAAAACACATAATACGGCTAAAGGCTTATTCGGCTGTACTCCAAATGGATTCATTAGCTTCGTTTCTGACCTTGTGCCAGGTCGAATGTCAGACAGAGATTTAACAGTAGCCAGTGGTGTTATAGACTTGTTAGAGGCTGGCGATGCTGTGATGGCTGATAGAGGTTTTTTGATCGAGGACTGTTTGAATGAAAAAGGAGTGGAGCTTAATATGCCCCCCTTTTTAGGAGACAAAGCTCAACTTACTGAGGATCAAGAAAAGGATACCAGAGAAATAGCGAGTGTACGAATTCTTATCGAAAGAGTAATTAGAAGCGTAAAAAATACCATTTATTAAATACAGTTTTTCCCAATAGTATGCATAATCAGTTGAATAAGGTATGGAAAATATGTTGTTTCCTGGTTAATTTTTTTAATGAACCTTTACTTGATGTAAATAAGGAAAACAACTCTGTTTAGAAATTAGATCATGGTATTTTATCACAATAAGCTTTGTTACATTTCTCATAGTCATTAAAAATTTATCAAAATATCATAAAACTTTCAAGATTTGTTTTGTACTTCTAGATAGGGAAGGCCGTGATCTAAATAAAAACCCAACAGCTTAGGAACCATTTCAGAATGGAAATTTTTTTGATCAAAAGGTATTCTATCACAAACAGGCTTATCATCGCCACAATCAACTAATAGGTCACACCAAAAGAGACCAGTCAATCCCATGTGACCTTGGATTTGGAAAAAGAAAATATGCTTTTTATCCAAAACGAAGTCATTATTCTCGTTTCTTTTTAGGAACTTTGTAGTTGGATCTTTGGCTAAAAAGGCTTCTTCTATACTAAGCCTCTTTTCTTTACATTTCGCCAAGGTCTTAATTTCGAGAGTCCATACCCTGTATTTTGATGATGTACCAGACGATCTGGTGAGGCACCAAACATGGGAAGAGTTGGATTGACGCAGAGTCCAACTGCGTACGTTGTAGAACTAGGATGTATTCTAATTATTCTTAGGTATTTCTGGGTTGCAATTTCTTCGTTTTTCAATCCTTCTTGTACGTACTTGTTTTTCGAAAGATCAGCCCCATTGAAGATGGATTTTAGAAATGCTTGATTTATTTCTTTACGTCGCTTGCAGACGGCCCCAAATTTTGAAGCAGTAATTCTGACCTTCCGTTCGGAACTCCGCAATAAACCGTTCGATTGTTGCCGAGTGTTAATTTCTAAGTTAATAGAGTCAATCAACACTAGCTTTACAACATCAGGCGTCTTAAGCAAAGTAGAGTAAAGTAGAGGTTTGACATTTCCATCTAACTCTAATAAAGCTAGAGGGAGTGGTATCTGTGGCTGAACAGCGGCACCTATGTCAATAATTTCATTATTAGACGCAAGCTTAGTTGTTTCAGTTGGACGTTAGTTGTTTTCGGCTTGGATAGCGCAGAGAAAGCTTCTTTTTTTTTAAGAAACAAACGGGCACTCAATTTTTGAATACGCTCCTCTAAATCTTTATCATCATCGGACGTTCCCAAGTTAGGGAGGCTGCAATAGGCTTGCTGTTTTTTCTGTCTCACTTGAAGCGCTTCGCTTGATTTTCCACGGGTGGTTCTCACAAAATCTAATCAATGAAGGTTTGGCTTGATAACTTCTTATTACCCGATGGGGCACTCCATGCCCTGGCCTTTTCTGTACAGGCTTTATCATCCGGTATGAAGGTTAACCATTCTCTCTTACAGTCCAAATGGAACCACAATACAGCCCCAACGTGCTTACACATCCCTCCTTCGCCAGCCTTACATCCGCACCAAGCTGTTTCGATATTACTATCGGAAGCCCGCATTTTTATTGCAACATCATATTTGGAATTAAGGGTGAAGGAGCCCTCTACTTTACTTTTAATATAGATTACAGATTCCTCTGTTGTTGTAGGACCTGGACTTAAAAAAACTTCAGATACTTTATTGCATTTAAACATCCTATAGCCCAAAGTTAGATGTTTTTTGGCCTTTGTTGAAGAATGGTGTTTGACGATTGTGCTTTCTTTAAATATTAGTGGAACTATCTTTAGTTGCTTTGTCCAATTACCAATTGGAAGTTTTACCTTCTTGTTTAGAGCTTTTTTCTTCATTTTTGTTACTGAAAAATTGATTTTAGGAATAAGAATACAATTAAATATATTTAGGCAACTAATATAAAGCTTTTCGTACCTTTTAGAAATTACTTCCCCGATTCGAAGAAATACTAATAACAGACGAAATTTAAATCAAGCAGCCCATTATAATAAAAATATTCTGTCGGCGCGCATGCACGGTTGCAGTGACGTGAAAGGCAACATAAAAACAAGTTGTGCTAGCCAAATGGCGCATTTTATATTATAACCTATTGCTTTATAGTGTATTTCACAAACAACTTTCAGTAGTTTCTTCTGCAAATTAACGAGGGTCCATTATACTTTCACCCGATATTTCCTGGGCTGTATCTTCCTCAATAGGAAGAACTTTTTTATCTGTTGATTTCGATTAATTACTCTTACCCAATTCTTCCTGCACATTACCTTCCTCAATTCAAAGTACTAATTCCTCTGTTGATAACTTTCTTTTACCTCTCAGGGGTGTACTGCTTAAAATGGGCTTGAAATAAGGGACCGTCTCGTTCAATTGGGCTGAATGGAATCTATTTTTGGAAGAAAACAAATAACGCGGAGAAATTCACCAACTAGCGAGTTTCCAAAACTATTACAGATTGAAAATCATTTACTAATTAGTACATATGACTAAGCAGTTTAATTTTAATATTTTACATGGTTTGGGAAAGTAATAAGCGCGGTAAATTTGTAGCCATGATGTGGTTTACAAATCCCCGATTTAGAGGGAAATTAACGTGTCCGCGAAGGTATATGTTTCATTTTCATAGCCTAGGTGGACACTTCGATCGTAAGAGATATATTTTACACTTCTGAGAGTGCAAAAAAATGATGTAGTTACCGTAGTTTGGCGTTTGCAATTTTTTTTCTTCAAAATATGGCACTAACAGTCGAAAGTTAAGTAGTGAAGACACGTTTTGGAGAAGATAGCTGTCCTGGGAGAGATAAATTAATAAGTAAAGTATAGTGTTTCTAGTAGCATATGTAACATAATCACTCATAAGTATGCCATAAAAGCATTTTCGTTAATGAAACCTTGTTCACGGGATATGACGTAAATTACGTCACTTACAACTCTGTGACGAAATACGCGTAATCAACTTTACTGATGGGAAACGGAAGTTAGTGAGAATTCCTCGCGCGTTTCTGGCTTTGCCCATGTCAAGTTTAGCTCGTGCCTCGCGATCACATGATTTCATTTCCATGGTAACCTTTTCAATAGCGCAAGGATTATAAGCATTTTTGCATTTTTGGGTCCGCTTAATGTATGTTCCGCGTGAAACAAGGTCTCATAGAATTGTTTTCAATGGAAATGTTATACAAAGGCATACTTATGAGTAATTATGTTACATATGCTAGTAGTAATAACTAGTAATATTTTTTTGTTTCTACCATAGTTAACCTACAGGGTTAAAATAGATCAATATCCATATTATACACGTTAAAATTAGCAGCAATTCTATTCAAACGAGTTTATTGGCAGAAATGAGAAAGTTCACACTCCCTTTAAGAAAATTTTTTAACGAACAAATTCCATAGCTTTAATAAAATCGTTGCCTTCAATCGTAACTTTCGGCTTATCTAAAGATATTAGCCAACTCTATTTTGACAGTTTTCATCTAATCAATTTTCTATTTTCGTCTGGTTTTGCCTTCTGATGATGATGTAATTAAGAGATTTGGGTACTCGCTAGAAAACGAACATGGAACATAATCACTCATAAGTATGCCATAAAATCATTTTCTTTAATGACCCCTTGTTCTCGGGATATGACATTATTACGTCACTTACAACTCCATGATGAAAAACGCGTCATCAACTTTACTGATCGTAACGGAAGTTAGTGAGGCGAAGAATTTATCGCGCGTTTTCCAAATCCACAATCTGTAGTTTAGCTCGTGCGTCGCGGTCACGTGATTTAGTTACCATGGTTAACTTATCAATATCACAAGGATTATAATAATCTTCCATTGTTGGGTCCTCTTTGTATGTTCCGTGTGATACAAGGTTTCACTGAAATGGTTTCTATGGAAATGTTATACAGACTACAGAGGGCAGTAACGTAGCTTTGTCGCGCCCAAAGTTAATGTTTTAGTTTCTTGTTTAAACTAGCGCGTGAAAAAGATCAAATTCAAACGCTGGTGTGTCCCTTTAATATCTTCATTATAATGGTGAAATCATGAATTGTTAGCTAGCATTGTCGGCTTCCTTTTGACATTTCTAATCAAATTTGTGGTAAAAAAATTACGCTTATTAATATTACAATTTTATTGGTTCGTAGCCTGCTCGTGGTTGTAACCAGTATGCCATGGTAACGCGTTTAGGTCGGCCATGATATTAAGACGCTCATGGTAGTCCATGGCTTTTCCTCGTGATCCCTGACGTGAAATAATGTTATGAGAATAAAACCTCCCATTCAAGAATAAAAACTATACTATTTTAAAATAAAAACTGTCATTTGAGAATAAAAACTACAATTTGATAATAAAAACTACAATTTGATAATAAAAACTACAATTTGATAATAAAAACTACAATTTGATAATAAAAACTACAATTTGATAATAAAAACTACAATTTGATAATAAAAACTACAATTTGATAATAAAAACTACAATTTGATAATAAAAACTACAATTTGATAATAAAAACTACAATTTGATAATAAAAACTACAATTTGATAATAAAAACTACAATTTGATAATAAAAACTACAATTTGATAATAAAAACTGTCATTTGAGAATAAAAACTACAATTTGATAATAAAAACTACAATTTGATAATAAAAACTACAATTTGATAATAAAAACTACAATTTGATAATAAAAACTACAATTTGATAATAAAAACTACAATTTGATAATAAAAACTACAATTTGATAATAAAAACTACAATTTGATAATAAAAACTACAATTTGATAATAAAAACTACAATTTGATAATAAAAACTACAATTTGATAATAAAAACTACAATTTGATAATAAAAACTACAATTTAATAATAAAAACTACAATTTGATAATAAAAACTACAATTTGATAATAAAAACTGTATAGGCTTCGTCCGTAGTTTAAATTTTAGTCACAAGTATCGCCGCCTATCAACCGAGTTTTAAATTGAATGTATGCAAGCTGCCTGCTCGTTCAAAATTATCTCTTCACAGCAGCCGAATGTTTCAACCAAAACACATTGAAATCAAAAAGTCGTCTGCTTTTTCTTCACATATTTATTTGACTGATCTTAAGGCAGATGGCGCTATATTTCCTGAGCTCGAAGCCTATTTGAGAATATAAAGTACTATTTGATGATAAAACCTCTCATTTGAGAATAAAAACTAGTATTTGAGAATGAAAACTACCATTTGAGAATAAAAACTATCATTTGAGACTCTTTGAGAATAAAAACTATCATTTGAGACTCTTTGAGAATAAAAACTATCATTTGAGACTCTTTGAGAATAAAAACTATCATTTGAGACTCTTTGAGAATAAAAACTATCATTTGAGACTCTTTGAGAATAAAAACTATCATTTGAGACTCTTTGAGAATAAAAACTATCATTTGAGACTCTTTGAGAATAAAAACTATCATTTGAGACTCTTTGAGAATAAAAACTATCATTTGAGACTCTTTGAGAATAAAAACTATCATTTGAGACTCTTTGAGAATAAAAACTATCATTTGAGACTCTTTGAGAATAAAAACTATCATTTGAGACTCTTTGAGAATAAAAACTATCATTTGAGACTCTTTGAGAATAAAAACTATCATTTGAGACTCTTTGAGAATAAAAACTATCATTTGAGACTTTTGAGGATAAAAATGCCTAATTGAGAATAATAGACAAATAAAGAAAACCGCTTTTCATTTAAAATATTTTAAACGAACTTCCGATGGAATTGTGGGTAGCAAAGGAGAACCTGATTGGCTATTATGGGAGTCTGCGCAGAACCTTTATTATCCTACTTTTGTACTTATTTTTTAATGATTAAAACGTAGGGTTGTAAGTCGGAAAATTTTACGGAAAATGACCGAGGTGTTTTTTCCGGAAATGTTTCGGTATTTTTCCGAAAAAAATAAAAAAAAGTTTTCATTCCTTGATTAGTCTAATATTTTTCAAATTTAAATAAAGCGGCATTTTCGCGTAATTTTTCGAATCTAAAAGTAAACCTAAACCTCTTAGACTAGCTTTAAACTGATTAAAAATGAAAGACTATTATAGACTAGAAGAAAAAGGTATGATAATATTCAAATTAACTTAATTCTTAATGTACGTTTCAATGTAGGTCTGCTTTTTAGTGCTTTAAGTGATTTTCAGTGAAGATTTAAGTTCACCGAAAGGAAAGCTTCTACAACCTTTAACGCAATACTGTGAAGCACCCTGGAGACTCATTTCACAAAATTAATTTCAACTAATCGAGCGAAGCGAGTTTCGCGGCGCCGTCAGGCGCCAATGTATAGTCTTTGGGCAATTTTTAATCAACTTTTTAAATAAGGCTTTGGGGGGAATAATTTTTGCACCATTGGAATCTCCTTAAAAAGTACTTTAAGGGGGGTCGGGAAAGGGGAACAAACGGAGTGGCGGGGCTATTATTCCAATTTACCGATAATAAAAATTCCCATTTGAGAATAAAAATCCCAGTTGAGAATAAAACAAAGCATTAGTTAATAGAGAAAGCACCCGTTTGGTTAAAGTAAGACCCCTTTATCCTTTTGAGTATAACTTCTTCCACTATTCCTCCAAGCGTCACTATCTTAAAGGGAACGTAACCTCCAATGCCATCTTTATGGAAGAAACCCACTTATGCAACAAACCACCCTTTTGGCCCTTTAAATTGTAGTAGGTAGACCATCTCAAATGCCAAAGTGGAGGAGAAGCCGGTAAATTCATAGCTTAAGTGCCGAAAATATGCTACAGGCTAACTTGACCGGTGCGATGGGACATAGGTGAAAGTGGACCATATTGAAACCTATTGGGGTCACAGAAATAATAGAGGTTATCAGTGGTGGATTAACCAATAGGCCCGAGACGAGACTTAAGAGAGCATGGTCATTTGGACGTTATTAAAGCTCAAGCCTATGGTTGTTGTTAATCTGCCACTGCTGTTATATTCTCCGAAGTAATTGCCTGTCCAATTGGGCTATCGAACAGATCTCGGAGGGAATCGCCTTGTACATTGAGACATTGCTTTTTGATCCCTCTTGCTCCGAGGTCAGTGACAGGGCAATAGAATTTCGAGCAAATTTTGATAAAAAACACTTTGTGAAAGAACATGGAGGTGCTCAGATAAGAAGAGAATAAATTTATTTTATTATATTAAAATGATCATTTTGACAGTTCAGAAGCCGTGTATTTGGAATTTATTAATTTTAAAATTGATGGATTTCATGGAAAATTAAGTTATTAGATTTTCGGATGAAGTACCTTGCTTTACTTTTATTTGAAACGGAGCCTAAAATTGCTCCCAAAATACTGCTCCGAACAACACTGTGTCATTGGGAAATAGCTGGAACATATGTTCTCGGAAAGATGAATCAGAATCTTGTAGTATTTCTACATTATGCTGTACTTAATTTTTTCTAAGTATTTTTAGTATACTATATGATTATAATTGCAGATTTAAAACAAAAGTATTTTTTCTCAAGAAGGTGTTTGTAGATTTGCTTTATCTTTGCACCCAGGTAGCGAGGTACGGTGGAGTTCAAAACCGTTTCAGAGATGCCCAAACAAAGAACGTCGTTAGTTTTCTCGATTAGTTCCGTTATTAAATTTGGTGAGCCCAAACTCCCAAAATATGGTGGTCAAGGCATGACTGCCATGATTAGAAACATTTTAACGAGCACGTGTTTGCACAATGTTTCGTCAAACAAACTTGGCAGTAAAGTCAAATCATTATGATTGTTATTTTTAATATCACAATTTTATTTGAACTCGTTGTAATAGAAATATGAAAGTGCGATTATTGAAAAGATTTATGCAAAAAGAACTGCTACTTCATGGAAATAAAAATTAAATATTTAATTTAAAATACTCGGAAGCTTTCGGACCGTAGACCTTCTGGATCTGAACTTTAAAAGATGAAAGTGTGATACCGTAAATGGCGGGTGGAATGCAGCCTTACTCTCTAGGAATCAATCAGAGGCAAAGTCGTAAACCACGCCTCGTTTACAGCATCGTTATACTAACGAAATCGTCTCGCGCAGCCATTCCCATTTAGACCCCGCGAACTTTTGACCGGCGGCGGCGCGATCGGCGTACGCCGATGGCGGCGTTAAACCAAATTTGTACGGCAGCGGCGGCGTTTATATAAAAGTTTGTTTTCATTGTAGGACGTTTTAGCAATCCCCTTTTTAGGAGTTTAAGACGTTAAGATAAGAGTACACACTTAATACCAACAGACGTGATAAAGAAAGAACTACATTTTTGTTAAAGCGGCAAAGGGACTGATATCAATGGAAAATCTGGTAGCCCTCTTAAGATATATTATAAACCGATGGCGGCGCGCCGAGAAAACATCGGTGGCGGCGGCGGCGGCGGCGGCTTAATAAACGAATGCCGTTTAATCGGCGGCGTCGGGGTCTATTCCCATTCAACCGTACGAGTTGCTATCGAAACATAAGGGGAAAAGAAAACCCGGTGTGCAAAATATCTCGATTGAAATCTGTCGTCGTTTCCCTCGGAAACAAGAGTCGCTCGCTCCACTTTCTCGAAATACGAACGAGGGCGCCGATGATAATGCAACGCTGCCACTCCTTCGAAAAAAGAAATTCTAGTTCTCAAAATGAACGGGTACGATCCGGACGCCATCAAAGATTCGAGCGACCGCGAGTTGATTAAGGCACTATCGTAACCGTGGGACGCCACAGAGAAAGAGCCGCCCTGGTGCGAATTGAAATCAAATCCCCTAGAAACAAGCGACTGGAAAATGTCCGTGGTGCAACTGGGGCGTTCCGGGTTGGCTCCGTAAGGTGCGTCCTCCGTCTCGTCTCGCGCGCTGTCAGTTAACACAAAAAACATTAGTCATTGCGAATTCGAAAAACAAGGTTCTCTCTCTCTCTCTCTCTGCGGGTTACGCGCCGTTTCGCACGTGCTCTCCTCGCTCGCGCCGGTTCCGAAACAAACCCGCTTCTTCGTTTTCTGTCCATTCTGAAATTCTTGAAAAAAACACGGCCATAAATCATCATCTTTCTCGCCCTCCCTCTGCCAAGTTACAGCCGCAGCTGCCATCGAGAAAGCCCTTAGTAACAGACTAACAAACTAAAAGGTTGCCTTAAAGGCTTATTGAGAGCGGACGCTTCTCGACGCGCGTACGGAAATCTCCGGTTTCGATATCATTTCGTTGAAATTCGCGTGACATCGTAGGATTCCCGAGATTTCGTTTTCTAACAAAACTGGGACGATAATCTCGATAATTGAAAGCCTAATAATACAAAGATTCGAAAGCGATAAATGGCTGCCAATCGTATTGGATCCTCCAATCGTACAATTAAGCGAAGCCGTATTCCCTTGGATTTTGACGAGCCTCGTTCATTCGGCGACCCGGCGACCTTGGCCCTGCGGATTGTTTTACACGGGAGTCTTGAAATACAAATGAGAAAGAGAAAGCGTTTAAGGAAAAACATCATTCTTCTAAATCGAGTCGAACATCCGACGTCACTAGGCTTTTAAAATAGAACGTCAAAACATTCTATTTTTAGAAAAGAATAATAACAACAATGACGCAAACAGTTTTATTTTCTTGAAAACATATTCTTTTTGTTCTTGGATTTAATAGACAGCTGGGAGTGTTGACGTACTAGTTCAAAAAGGAACATTTCATTTTACTAGTCATTTGTATATAATAACTTTTTCGACTACAAACGGTATAGCATTAGCATAGTTCTTGTTATAATACTAATATTAATTTTAGCATCAGTAACTTAATTACAAATAAGTATTTTAATTAAAACATTACCCTGAACTAAGTTATTGCGCAATCAATGTTTAGTTTAGCATAGAGCCCATTATATACTAGAGCAGGGTCGTAGGAACCAGGAGGGGCAGGGGGGGCAACTAATGTTATTGCCCCCTCCAACCTTTGTTCAGTTGAAATCTTCAAAAGGCTCAAATTTTCATTTTAAAAGCATATACAGTTTATAGAACCTCAACTGTGTTTAAATTACAGTATTTTCCCGCCAATTTACGTAGTAGTAACAAGTACACACACATTCGGAGAAGCTACACTCCATTAAAAATTAAAAACCATTCTCCAGACCCCTTTTCGTTTTTCTTTGCCCCCTCCAACTTCTAGAACGTTCCTACGTCCCTGTACTAGAGTCTAAATACGCCCAAGGCGAAATATACCACTATACCAAAGGCGATAATATACTAATCAGCTCGTGTGCAGGTCCAAAACGGAGCTAGGCGAGAGTGTCCTTGTCGAAAAACAGATCGGTAATAAATTAAGTATTAATAATAATAATAATAATAATAATAATCAGCTATGCTAATATCCAAATCATCTAGCGACTTTTAATGCCTTTAAATCAGCGAAACAATAGGAAGTTTCATACTTCGAAAAGAAAAAATCATTTTTTTTACTAGGATAGTGTTACCCTCTCTGAGGTAAGCATCCACAACATCCCTCTACTCACACCTTGTATAAATCTGACACAAAGACTGTTAGCCCTAAACGCGTCTTATAACATGGGTTTAGTCTGTCTAAATAACCAATTTTTAAAGGATAATTTTGCGTTTGACACAGCAGGATTTTGGAGTTCGTACTTCGAAGTCAAGGCACTTTCTCTAAATTTTCTATAATCGCCTTCGTAAGTCCTAGGCACTGTGCCTAATATGAAATGAATGTATCCATTTCAACCATGAATATCCGGGGCTAGGGAATGCGAGTCTTAAAAAGACTGGTAATTCTACGAAAAAATACCTCTACTATTAGAAAATCAGTTGATAATTATATATAAAGATATTTTTTGGTTATATTTTTACCTATTTTCGTTCAATCAAAAAGACGAAATAAATTTAGCACCAAGTCTTGGCACTGAAATTAGCCGAGTTTCAAAACGTAGCCAGTCAAAACAATTTTTGTCCTATACTACCGAAGACCCTCCCACCCGAGCGACTGACGATGGAGTAATAATAATAATAATCAGCTAGGCTAATACCCAAGGCACCACCCTAGGCCTAAGTCATCGAGCGACTTTCAAAGCCTTTAATTCAGGTGGCCGGGTTACAATGCGTAGGAGGGTGGTGGCAAGCCCTGCAAGCCACGCGAGCCAACAGCTCCCTACACTAACTATTACCGTTAACCTCAACCTAATGCAGTTCGATATTCATGTTATCAATGAATACATCCATGATGTGCCTTATGGTAAATTCAGCATGGCAACTACACGAATGAATGAATTTTACCTCGACCACTGGCATTAGAGGTTGCTTGAAAAACGGCTTAGTAAGAAATTCATTTTGTGGAGGCGTGAAACGTTTCGCCTTGGATTCTATGGATCACGCGTGTTACAATGGGACAACATGCACACTATAAATTGTGGTTATTTGTCGACATAATCCGAGATTTTAGCCAAAATAGCTATCGCTTCCGGAATTATATATATATTTTTTAAATTGCCTTCTCTCCTAAATCAGTGCAGCTAATATCTCTTTAGATATTGACGAAACAGTTCATTCTAAAACCTTTTCCATGGGCTTTCCAAAAATTATCTTAAATATTTTCTTAACTCATAACCTTCCGAATGCAAGTTAACAAAATGAACTTTGACCTTCACCTATAACCTCGATTTAATTTAATTTAATAAATTTTAAGGTTCAAATGGAGTGTTTCCAATGTAAAGATTTAAAAAAAATCGGAATTTTCAAGGTCAAGATACCATTTTCTTCCTGTTAATAATAGCTATTTTTTATTATAAGATTTGAGTATACTTTCGAGATAAACTAGTTGAAAGTCAAGTTTGCCATTTTGAAGGTCAAGATAGCCGATTGAGGCACCAATGGAATAAGGAATAATGCGCGGGAGGTTGGTGAAATGGTGGATTTTCTAAGGTCAAAATTACGCGCGATAATCGCTTTTACGAACTTTTCTAAACTATTTTACTATACTTGGCCTAAATTTAGCTGGATCCAAACTCGATAGACCTTGTCAAGTTGCCAAGTCCAATGACGGGAATATTTTGACTAATTTTCACCATTTGTTAGTTTTGTAAACTTCTGATGGAGATCTTAAAAGCTGATTAAGAATATTTACCTAATTAAATGCTTAGCATCGCCAGGGAAACAGCGATATCAATGATGTTGACCAGTTGTGGTTTACCCCATGGGTTACACCGTTTCCCCCTGGCGTAGCTTTGACCTAAATTAAACGCGCAAAAGTCGATTGCTTGGGCCTAGGGTGGTGCCTTGGGTAATAACCTAGCTGATTATTATTTTTATATTATTTTATTTAAATTGCAAGTAAACAAATATCTGGGGTAATAGCCCGAGTCAGTTTGAACGTGTTCCTAAAACTAATCGTACGCGTCACAAAGATGTCACCGCAAAATTTATTTTGTTTAACTCAAAACATAAGTAGCATAATTCAAATAAGTATGACTTAAAAAGATTTCTGTTAATGAGAATCTGTCGAAGAGCGGTTCTGATCAGGAAACTGCTTACTTTCTGCTCCCTTCGTAGGCAAATCACAGCTAGTTTAGTTTGATGGCGTAAATACGAGTGAAAACGCGTACAAGTTTCCAATTGGAAAATAACCACGTTCATTAACAAAGCGAGTGTTAGTATTAGTAAATTTAATGTTCGGATTCAATAATTCATCATAATTTTGATTAAGTAATCATTATTTTTTTTTAAAGAGTTTTCAATTATAAAGGTTTGTGACCGTCTTTACGCGACTAGCTGAGAGTTGTTAGTCCTAAACCTTTTTATTCACGACCGAAACGAACCTAGGTTGCGTAACGGCGCTAGCTTATCCGAGGTAGCGTCTATGATCTAGCGTCTGCTACAGACGATTTAAAAAGTCATAAGAACGTTTTTTTTAAATAAACTTATGAAAATATAAGCAAACGATTAAAAAATCGTATTAAAATGCTAGTATCATTACTTATAAAGTCAAATAATTTACGAATAACGATGATGAAAAACTAATAGCGTCTGCTTTATCCGCTACCTATCTCGGTTTCAATGGTGAACCAAAGGGGGCGTAGCGATAGTATTTAGTCGAGAATACTTTAAGCTGTCCTTGGCGAAGCTGATTATCATCAAATGAATTAGTGTTGAGATAATAATAAATAGGTTACTTAACTTACAAAGATAAAACATTCGCTTTCGGTTCAATTTTAAGGACGGTGTTATATATAACCTGAAGCATATTACGAACTTGAGTGAATAGTTTGCAAATGAAACCCATACAATGATTTTCTGGGAAGTATTAACACATAGAGCATGGACGTGTAAGGTACTCTTTATTTGGTCCGTGTAAAAGGGCAAAATGTCGCAATAGACCAGGAGCACGTCTACGGGTAAAAACTCGTATTAGGCCTAACGGTTAATTTTTGCGTCGAGGAGGAAAATTTGTTAAACCTTATAAACCTTTGTATTTTGGAAAAATAAAATTTAAGGAAAAAGTTGTGTTTGTAAAGTGATTGACTTGTAGTTGGCTTATTTGGCTAACCAAGCAAATGTGTTAACCGACCAACCGGAAATATTTTGTTCAGAAATTCCCTTTTATTTATTCAGCTAGGAAAACCCCTTAAACCAGTGGGGACAGAACTTGCAAACTCAACGCAGAAATAATTGATCCGAGTTTTCACCCAGTGCCACAAGCTGGGATCAAACCCGGCTCCTCTTGCTGCGAGGCGAAAGTGCTAAGCACACCGCCACCCCACATTCGACACGCAGCTGAAAATTATTATTATTATTCTTAATGAAGAACAGAATGTATTTTTTTTTGTAGGAAATGTATTCCGAAAATTTCTATAAACGTTTCATTGAGGTTAAGGTGACCCCCTGACCACTTATGAATAAATTCAATTCTGTTCGAAGATTGAGTTTACTTCTGAAGAAACCGTAAACTTTGGACAAATAAACTACTGGAGCCGAATCTAGTTTTATAGCAGCTCCGATTGTAGCGCCACGTTGTCCGATATTGTAAAGTTTCAACCCATATATAAACAAATAACGTTTAGCCTGATATCTTTAACTCATCATCTCACATTTATACTTTTTTTTAGGCACGCGATTGGTATTTGGGTGGTAACTTTTGGAGATTGTCTCGATAGGAGCGCTGGTGTTCGATGCTATTTGAGGGAAGTGGTTTTTGTTGATGATTTGATCCAAGGTTAAACCAAAATTCAATTTTCTATCTTAAATAATCGTTTCTGGGCACGAAGTAAAGATGCTAATAATAATCGACGAATTTCTAAAAATATTTTTCGAATGTGATAACATATCAAAAAAATAGTATACTTAAAACGCCCAGCTTCCTACGCATTTCGATTAATCGTCGTTAGAAATCTCTGTCGATTTCAGAACGTCAATTATCTACTATAGATAATGTCCTACATAATAAATAATTTTGCAACATAGTGCTTGTAAAACTGGGTTTGGTAAACCAATTTTCTTTTTCTTTTTTACACATATTTCAGTACATAAAAAATGAATAAATTTTGACTTACTAAATCCATAAGTATATAATATTTTTTCATAAGTATGACACTTCCCACTATTAACATGCAAAGGTTTACTGATCATTATTAACAACACAGACTTCATCGCGGTTTGGTGTCTCAAGTCAGTCCGCTATCGCTAGAGGGAAACTTGCTTCAGGTGATAATCCCAACGATTTCAATATTAAACTCTTATTAAATATCATTTTCATCTTATTAAAAACCAAAACATCGCTTTCTTCCATTGTTAAAGTTGACTCTTTCAATTTTGAAGGTAATATCCAGAATTTGCATGTATATATTTAGGGAAATGATTCATCAGGATAAAATGTTCGCCGGCCCGAGCGGGGGAGGAACAAAGTCAAAAGCGGGCACTTCAATCGTGTTGAAAGTACGCTAAAAATCGTCTCAACGTAGCGATTCTCCCGAAGTACAAATAAATACGTTCTTGGTATTAGCATAAGTAACGTAAGTATGGTAAGTAACAAATTCGGTTAAAGGCCTAGGATATCTTCTGCCTGTTTTCCTTTAAGTTTACTTCCCGCCGCGCAAATATCCTGGTGGTAGGCCAACGTGTTTTGCGGTTGGCCTACCAGCAGGATATTTGCGCGGCGGGAAGTAAACTTAAAGGAAAACAGGCAGAAGAAAACCTAGGCCTTTAATGATAGTCTGTCGTAGAAGGATTGCGAAATAGGAAGTTTCCGAACAGGAAACTCGTCTCTTCCTACTCTTTCCGTTGGCAAAATAGTTGGTTAGTTTGATGACGAGAAATACGAGCGTACACGCGTTTAGGTTTGAAATTCGAAAATAACTAGCTTCTGAAATGGAGCTGGTGTTTATAATAGTTATTTTTATCTTCCAATTCAATAATTCATCATTATTTTCCAGAAGTAAGCGTTGTTTACACTTTTGAAATCATTTACATTTTTAATAGGCCTTGGCTGGTACGTCGAAAAGTTGCCGGCGGATGCCTGATTATCGGCGATTTTCCGGGCATCATACAAATACTAGGATCAGTGCGGGGAGAGTTGTTAGTCCGTCGGTACGTAATAGTTTACGTTGTCATTGGCGAAACAGACTATCATAAAAAAATGCATTTTGTGAATAGGAAGAGTTATACTTACGTTTATTAGCCAGGCTTAAGCTACGGATGACTAGTTACGTTAAAAAAAAACGTCGTAACGCTTCAATTTAATTCTGACTAACTTTAAAAGGATAGTGGATCAATGAGCTTCACGACATTGCTGTTAGCAGCTTGACTTTAGAGTTAGACGTTTGTAGGAGCTCTTAAATCTACAGCAAAATGCGGGCGTGTGTGTTCCTGCCAGTGGATGATAATTAAATTCCGATCTCAGAAAAAAACTTAAATAAAGAAATTAATAAATTGAAAAGGCTTGAAAATTTTACATACCTAAAAGTTCGTTGTACTCGTTTTAGAGTTCGTTCTTAACTTGTTTGATAATGCTCTTTACCTAATGCATTTGCACCAAACATTTGTGGGCTTCCCGAATTCATTTAAATAACAGCGCGCGACGCTCGCTCGCTGTGCACGTTCTAATTAACACGTGCACACGTGCCGTTTTTTAATAGGTTGACTAATGTTGTGTGGCGCCATCTACAGTGTGTCAGAATTTATAGCCCGGTGTACCTTGTAACAGAGACCATACCACCGGAGGTCTATCATCATAGTGCCCTACGCCAGCGTCCACCTAGCACGGACAGGTGACAAATCCAGCATGGGTAGTAGTACCCTACTACTGATGGTCGCACCTTTGACGCCAGTCACTCAACCCAGCAGAAGGTGCAGCAATCTGACGACCAATCCCCAATTCGCACACAGCAGTGGGATTAAGAGTGGATGCTGTAGCAACTCCAGCTGGCACCGGAGATCCCGGTGGTCCCCAAAAGACCGGGAAACAGGAGGCCACAGTCTAACCCATTTAAGGCCAGCGCCATCTACAGCGTTGTAATTAAATTCTAATAGACGCTTATTTAAAATATGTTCGGTGATTTGCCAGGACATACTTGTAAAATCGCGCTACTTAATTTAATTTCGCACGCACCCTATGAAAGAAAAAAATGCGCCCGCGCCGTCAAATAAAACTAGCATACACACGTGACTATTTTATTCAGTGACTCGCGCATGCGCGTAGGGGATTAAAGAAAAAGAGAGCGGCGTTTATTGAAGCACCTATTGTCCGCGCCCCTCCCAAAAAAAAATTAAAAACAAATCCCATATCGCTAATTGCATTAATTCCGAATTTCCAGAACTGAATAATTTTAAAACTATATTCCTATTTCACATATCAGTTTCGGTCCCCAAGTAGGTTGTATTCTACTTCCAGTCTACAATTTGTGGTCCCTTGAATGCTATTTCCACGCCACCAATGAGTCCAAGGCTAAAAAACTGGTTTTTCCGCGTGACTAATTTTTAAATTTTAAATAATCGCGAGCGTGACGACGATTAATGTTTGCGGTTGAGGATTAATCTGCACTTAATGGCTGCTCCGGCGTCCCGTGGCAAAAGTTGTTCACCCCTTTCGAATGATAACTATATTTCTAACAAAAGTAAATACTCTGAAGTCATCGAATAAGTTTCATTTATTTATTATTTTATTATTTCATTTAGTTAATATTTTATTATTTCATTTAGTTAATATTTGATTATTTCATTTAGTTAATATTTGATTATTTCATTTAGTTATTATTTGATAATTTCATTACCTAATTATTTAATAATTTCATTACCTAATTATTTAATAATTTCATTACCTAATTATTTAATTATTTCATTACCTAATTATTTAATTACCTAATTATTTAATTATTTCATTACCTAATTATTTAATTATTTCATTACCTAATTATTTAATTATTTCATTACCTAATTATTTAATTATTTCATTACCTAATTATTTAATTATTTCATTACCTAATTATTTAATTATTTCATTACCTAATTATTTAATTATTTCATTACCTAATTATTTAATTATTTCATTACCTAATTATTTAATTATTTCATTACCTAATTATTTAATTATTTCATTACCTAATTATTTAATTATTTCATTACCTAATTATTTAATTATTTCATTACCTAATTATTTAACTATTTCATTACCTAATTATTTAATTATTTCATTACCTAATTATTTAATAATTTCATTTAGTTATCATTTGATTATTTCATTACCTAGTTATTTAATAATTTCATTACCTAGTTATTTAATAATTTCATTACCTAGTTATTTAATAATTCCATTACCTAGTTATTTAATAATTTCATTACCTGATTATTTCATTACTTGATTATTTGATTATTTTATTTTTTCATTACCGGATTATTTCATTACTTCATTATTTGATTATTTTATTATTTCAATACTTGATTATTTTATTGTTTCATTACCTGATTATTTTGTTAATTCATTAGCTGATTATTTGATAATTAGTTTTGACTATTTGATAATTAGTTTTGACTATTTGATTATTTAACTATTTGTTTAGTTAAATATAACTAACTATAAATAATCAAATAACATTTTATTATTTAACCACTTGATCATTTTGATCATTTGATTATTTTTCTATTTGATCATTTTGATCATTTGATTATTTTTCTATTTGATCATTTAATTATTTGACCATTTAACTATAAATAATCAAATATTATTTAATGATCTGATGATTTGACTCTTTAATTACTTGGTTATTTAAATATAAAATTAACTATAAATAATCAAATAATCAAACAATATTTAATCACTTGATCGTTTTAGCTATTTGATCATTTAATTTTATTTAATTATTTAACATTAAGCCTAAGGCCTGGGAAATATTCAATCACTTCCGACAGGAGTCCATACCCCTACAAGATCACTCGGACGGCTTTGCGCGCGCTCCCCTCTCACGTTGTTGTTTGTTAAGTTAACATAGTGACGTCAAAAAGACCGTCAGGCACATCGAGACGAAAATCTGCCACGATAAAATGAGGGTGCCAAGGGAGCAATTTAAATGCTTCAAACCCACATATTCAAATATTTCTGATTTAACTTGCTTTTTACGATATTTAAAAATTGTATATCTGAATATCTGATATCCCCAAACATTGTATATCTGTGGGAATTTTCAATATAGAAAGATTAATTGCATTATTAGGATGAGTTAGTTCAAGTTATAAACAAGATAACCGAAGTGTCGGCTAAAAGCGCCAAATCATATGAAAATAGAGGATCGGGTTACATTCTTAGAAAATCCCGGGAAAGCTTTGAGAGTCGCTATCAGATTGAAATGCAAGATTCAAATGACGTGATGATACCCAGAATAACTCGGTTTCACTGACACCCAATTCAAAAGGCACACGTGATGATATACACGTCGTAATAGAGTATTGTTTTTTTGTATAGAACAAATGGTCAGGGCATGAAATAAGCACAGGACACTGGACCTTTTTTCATATGTCCGATAACTTTTCAAAATCTTAGGGGGGTCATTGGACATTTGTCCGATAACTTTTTCAATAAACTGGGAATGTTTTTTTCTACAAAATAAAAATGTTAGCAATTATTTTAGAAAAAATATGAGGAAGTACCGAGTTACTGAAGTGAGTCTGTGCTGTGGCTAAGCTAAAGAGAGAGGGATGGCCGCCTGGCGGGTAGTGACGGCCCGGGGATCAGTGGACCGGGGAGGCTGTGTTGGAGCCTCAAGTGCAGAAGCAGAAAGAGGCTTAATTCAGTATTATGAATAATATAAAAACCAAAAAACGCGCTAGTATAACTAATGAACATTTAAGTCAATGTATGACTATTATCAAATGTAACATAATTACTTGAAATATTTTATCTAGACCTTTATATACGTTTCCTATATCTATGATAACGATGGTGGAATATCCCACTTCGACGACTTGTTCCATTTTCGGAAAGCGATCACTCATTGGTCATTTTCCCCAACCTTTATTTTTCTAAATTACTCATAATTTAACTTCATCCGCACAAACCGAGCGAGTTTATAAATTTCAATAAAGCTACATTGGGCTGACTAAAATTCCGACGCAAAAAATTCCTTCTCAATTTTGAGGTTTTCCATTGGCTTAAATAAATATGTTACTAGCCAATAATGTGACTCCCAAAATTACTAGGATGAATAAAAAGGTTAAAATCTAACGTAGTCCACCTTTTTACTGGTTCGTGGTGAAACAAACCCGTTAGTGAAGATTTTTGAATGGAATCAAGTACAGTGGCATACTTATGGGTAATTATGTTGCCTGTAAAAATTAGTTCCTATATTTATCAAAACGTTTTTTCACTATTTTTTTAAGGGGGGGGGGGGACGTCATTGGACAATGTCCGATAAAATTTTTGAAATGAGGGGGAGGTCACTGGACAAATGTCCGATAACTTTAATTTCTTATTTCCTGCCCTGCAAATGGTGCATCGTAATAGTTTAACAATATCGGTGTCGGGTAGAAGCGTTAAATAGTATGAAAATAAAAGGTTGGGTTACAGTCTCAGAAATAAATGCTTTGGGAGTCGCTATCAGATTCCAATGAAGTGATGTTACCCAGAATAACTCAGTTTCAGTGGCAACAATTTAGAAGGCACGTGATGATATACACATGATCCACATCTGTTACTTAGGGACAGGCTTCTCTTAGATTAGTGTACATGAGTAAATGAGCGAAATGTGCGTCCTTCTAAGAACCCGACTAGGAGCATCCACCTAAGAGCCCACCTAGGGCCGTCCGCTTAAGAACCCGCCTAAGCAGGGCCGGATTAAGACTATATGCGGCCCTAGGCCCAAGTTAATTTTGGTGCCCCCTTTCAATAGCGAGTGAAGCGATCGAGCTAGGCGCTTCCTCAATTTATAATTGGGAAATGGAAGGAAAATTCATTTTGCTGCCAGATTTAGTATGTCGCCAGGGGCCAGACGGCAGTCCGTCAGAGAATGTGATAACGTTTTTGGTTCATAGGGGTGGACGCATTTACTAAAATTACTCCGGAAAATATTTTGTGAAAAGCAAATGATCAAAGTTTGGTACTTTTATTATTTTCGAACCCTCTTGGTGGCCCTTGTAGGCTTGGTGCCCTAGGCCCAGGCCTATTCGGCCTATTGGTTAATCCAGCCCTGCGCCTAAGAGCCCCCCTAGGGCCGTCCACCTAAGAGCCTGTATTGGATCATCCTTGGAGGGGCGTCCGTCTTAGAATCCGCCTTTTCAGTTTACACGAGCCACGTTCATTAGGCGACCAATTCCTTAAGTCCTCTATTTTCGACTGATAAGCAGACGATTTGCTATTTTTAAGCACAAATGCGTATCCTTAGCAGACGAAAATCCAGCAGTTAAGTGAGTTTCTCTCGTTGGCTACTAGGTGGTTTTTTGTGAATTGAAAATTCTTATATCGGTTTTGTTTCGCGTGAAGAAACAAGACGCAGTGGCCTGCAACCACCCTCAACTGCCATCTATCGTTCGTTTTTAATTACATGAAATATTGAAAGCTTAAGCTCGCCTTCTGGAAAAAAATGATAAATAACAAAATAAAATAATTAATAAGGAATAAAATCATTTTTATAGATTATTAATTTTTGTGCAATATTAGGAAATGGATCCTGCATGAAAGTAAGTGAATGGACGGAAATTTCTGGATTATATGACGCGTTTGGTGTAAGCGTTTTAATTTTTATGACGACTGTACACAATTCTTAAACGCCATTAAACTTAAACCAGCTCAGCTAAAAATTTGCTCAGTTTATTGCTTATGGTTTCCGCCATATAAATTTAAATGGATTGGAATAGACACTCCCATAGAGTTCTCACCTCAAACGTCAATCCGGACGTGAAATTCTTTGAAGGCAACGTGTTACTCTCCATTGAGATATTTGCTACATCTGAAGATGACAGATATCCGTATTTCATAAATTTCAAAGATTAGTTCGCCGAAGATCGAAAAATCAGACTTAAAAGTACTAGTTAAGGAAAAAATGGTTTTGGATGTCTCAACGGATTCCACAGACGTCAATTGAGAACTTTCCCAGAATAGACCCACAAGGAAACTAAAATTCCGAAAATGTCGTCAACAAATTTAATAATTGTTTCGCTTATAGCAGTACGTTCTTCTGTTTACAGACGACATTGCAGACGGAAATTATGACGTACAAGAAGATAATAATCATAAATTTGCACGCTTCCCTCAAATATAATATAAACTCGAGTAATTCTGACGAACCAAATAGGTTTCCAATAATGGCCGCTTCATCCTTCGGCGTCTGACATTTTTGGTGGGGTTTTCCATCCAAAACGCGTTGGAGGTTTTTCTTATAAATTATAATTTTTCGGTATTACTTGTTTATCGGGTTAACATGTCAATCATTAGACAGTTTGAGCCTATAAGCTTCGTACGTTGTTTAAATTTTGCTCAGAAGTATCGCCGCCTACCCAGGGCCATTTTAACTTTTTCGTAGGCCTTAGGCAAAAATCTCTCATTTACCGACTTTTCGGACCTTCGTAGGCCCTAAAGTATCCTAAAAGTTTCGTAGGCCCTAGGCACTTTGCCTAGTCTGCCTTATGGATAAGGCGGCCCTGCGCCTACCGACCGAGTTTTAAATTGAATATATGAAAGCTGTCTGCTCGTTCAAAATTCTGTCTGCACAACAGCTGAAAGTTTCAACCGAAGAACATTGAAATTCAAAAGTCGTCTGCTATCACATATTTAGTCCACAGATATTAAGGCCGATGGCGCTATATTTCCTAAGCTCGATGCCTATACCTTTTTTGGGATGCATTTGTCGTCTGCTTTTGCTAATGCCGAAATTCAGAATTCCCTATGTTCTTAACATGTATTTATTAACGCGCAGGGATATTCCAGCTCAGATAAGACGCAAAAAAGTTTACTAATGGCACTCTAGCGACAAGAAAATGCAAAGCTATATCTTCCCATGCCCATACCTAGATTAATTAACCTTTCAGTTTACATAAAGCCAAATAGCGCCCGACTGCTGAAATTTTTGAAATTTATCGAGCAGTGGTTCTATGTAAACTGAAAAAGCTAATTCCGTATCCAGTTTACGCGCTTGCGCGAATAGTTTTGCATTCTCTTGTTGCTAGAGAGCCACTAGCAGACGTTTTTGCGTCTTAGCTAAGTCAATTAATTTCCTAGTGCGTTAATTAAACCACTTTCAAGACGTTAGAGAGATCAGCGGCGTACCGAGCCGGGTTAAGGAGGTGAATATTTAACCAGGCACGCCACTGAGATATTAAAAATCTAGCCTAGACGTTCTCGTTTTCACGAGTTGCCAAAACTGTCGATTGTCTGGAATTGAGCTCGTGTCCTAGAAATTTATCCAGGGATTTTGTAGGCATTTTTTACGCCTCCCTGGGAAGTACATGATTGCGCGCACGTATTTTTCTCGGAACAACGAAAATTACTCCCTGGCAAAATTATCGCTTTCCGTCCAGAAGGTTCCTACGAAGCTCGACCAATATCTTCCGAAACAAGCGAAAGAGGAAGCGTGCAGTCACAAATACGCAACGAGAGGCGGACCGAGCTCAACAGAGAGAGAGAGAGGGGAGAGAAAACAAAACGAAGTCTGTTGGGTGAAAAATGAAATGAAAAAAAACCCGGCTTAAAGGAGGGGGGGGGGGTGAAGAGTTGAAGAAGGGGGGGGGGGAGGATTTGCCTGGGGAGACGACGGGCATTAGCCAGCTTATAAAAGAAGGACGCTTCGGCACGTGAGATTGTATTCTTCCGGTTTACCGATATCGAAACCCCGCCAACTAGAATGCCCGGAGTTAGTCGCGTTTCGTGGTCCAGCGTATGTCTGCTCGTGGTCGTCCTGTCGCGCGTCGGGGACGCCGCCAACGTCTCGGAGAGCGCCGAAGTGGCGATCGAAGACAATTACGATCTAGACCTTCTCAACAGCACGTTAAACGCAACCGCGTCCGTAGCAGCCGCCTCTTCACCGGCTCCCGCGGTCGTGGCCGTTTCCGGTGGCATCCGCGAATGCCCGGGTTGCGCCGACAAGAAACGCAAGCAAGAAGAAATGATGACGCCCGCCGAAATTAGGAAAATCAGAATCAAAATGATCAAGGAACAGATCTTGAACAAGTTGAACTTGAAAGCCAAGCCTCACGTGCCCGCTTCCAGACCCAAATTGCCCGACATCATCTTCAAGCGGGAAGTGCTCGGAGCTCAGGACTCGGACGTCGAGACCGCGACGAAGAATTCCGAAGACTACGAGAATACTAAGAAAGTTATTTTGTTTCCAACAAATTCAACCAGTAAGGGCTTTTCATTTCTAAATACTACTCCCTAGCGTAGAAAATTTAGTGCCACTCCTTAACAGAGAAAATTTAGTGCAATCTACATTCATTAACAGTGTCGTCATACATACTTAATCAGCTAACGTCAGTAGCGTAGCCAGAAATCCTTCAAGGGAAGAGTTTAAACTATGTAAAATACCTAAGGGGGTTGAGAAAGGGGTGGAATTTTAGTACAGCCAAAGTTACACTCAAGGGAGGGTTTTAAAACGGAAACCCTCCCCTTGTCTACGCCACTGGCTAACGTCACTTGTAATTTGTAAATAATGACTGACTATTCTGGCTTTAGAAAGTTCTAGGTATAACAATTCTTGTGGTTTATTCGTGAAGTTTAGTGAAGAATATTATATTTGTTCATAAAGCGGAGACTTTCACAAATCTAGAATAAACTAAAAACAACGTTTTAATTTCGTATTTAAAAATAGGTTAGTAAACATAGTTTTTAAACGACGTTGCATTTTCGAGTGAGTAGTAGTCACCACTGACTTAGACGACCTTTAAGGCTTTAATTCCTAAACAAACATTGGTTTAACCTACCGAATTTTTATTTCACACTCTTATCAGTAAAAAAACCTCGCAACAATGATGAAGTAAACAAAAAGGGAAACAAAAAATAAAAAAGAACTTCAATGCCACGAACTAAAAACATTTCGCTACACTACTAATTTGAGTTTAATTTTAGGCAGTAGTAATTGTAGTGACAGAATCAATATTTCTTTGGTCAAAAATTTAATAATTATAACAAAATTGTATCTATATTAAAAATAAATCGCAATAATGAGGAAAAACGTGAACCATTTAAAACAGAAAAGATATTGAGACGAGTGCGGAGGGTGACACCTGGTGCGGTTCGCACCCATAGCACCCATCTAGTGTTCATAGAAAGGTGTTCTGTATACGTCAGCTTGACTCAATATCATTGACTGCTACTTTTGTTGCTAGAGTGGTTCATTTCTAGTATCTTTAAATACAACGAGCAGACGAAAAAAGAGCGACTTCTTACATTTTTGGCCACTGTATGTCACTAGTACTAAACTATGCAAGGGGCTTATTCCAGAAGGGTATCAAGAGTCCCTAAATGTACATTTGGTATGTTCCCATTTCTCCCAATCGTTTTCTTTAATTTCAAAAATAATTTATCCCATTTCTCTCAATGTATAGTTTTCACAATTCCCATTTCTCCCAATGTTGTTTTCACAATTCCCATTTCTCCCAATGTACAGTTTTCACAATTCCCATTTCTCCCAATGTACAGTTTTCACAATTCCCATTTCTCCCAATGTTGTTTACACAATTCCCATTTCTCCCAAAATGCATGGTGAATACCAACACAGCACTGCACGTCCGTTTTAGAAACTCTACTGAAAATGTCTGTGTCTAAATTATTAAGCGGAAATTAAAATTCGCGGAGATATTATTTTTTGAAAATTAATGTTTTCTAACGTTATTTTCAGTTTGTGGTACAGTAGGATTAATACCAGTTTAGTTGGTCCCGTTGCGTATATAGTCATTTTACGTAATTTTTTATGTATCCCAACATCTTAACGGGACCAGTAGTAAGAATAACGTAGAAATTTGGTTGAATTCAGAGAAAACGGCATGGTATTAGAAGAGAAAACTTTATTTATTTTGAAGCTTTCGGAATTATGTTTAAATAGTACTTAATTTAACTTAAATTCCCAAATTTATAAACAAAAAGACGGCATAGCAATGGGGAATCCATTATCACCGGTTATAGCAAATCTCTTCATGAAAATTTAGAGGACGAAAATCATTTGGCTTGCTGGCTTCGTTTTATGGATAACAAATTTTTTGTATGGAAAGGAGACTTGGATTATTTAACGACGTTTCACAATGATTTAAATAAATTGCATAACTCTATTCAATTCACTATTGAACTAGAAGTTAACCACGAAATTCCTTTTTAGACCTATTTATTAAAAATGTTAATGGTAAACTATCCTTTTCATTATTCCAAAAGCCTACTCATTCGAAAACCTTTTTAAACTTTAATTCGAACCACCCCAACCATGTGAAAACATCAGTCGTAAAAGGTGCACCATATTGAATCCATATCTGATAACCAAATTGCGGATAAATTAAAAATTAAAAATCATTTAATTGAATCGGATTATCCAAAAACACTTATAGAAACCATATTTGACAGAAACTTAATCAGTATGCCTCCTGATATGAAAGGTAAACCAAAAGAGGAGGTTTTAGTTTTACCCTATATACCTAAAACCACAGAGAAACTTAAACGAAATTGGAAAAATTATAAAATAAACTTAGTATCAAAAACCACTAATATTCTAAAAAATCAAATTTATCATTTAAAACCTAAAATAGAGGATTCCGCCATTCGAGGCGTTATTGATGAAATCCCTTGCTCATGTGGAAAAACGTATATTGGTGAAACAAAACGCTCCATTTTGGACAGGATTCGTGAACATAAATCTTGTGCGGCTAAGGGCGATATGAATAACGGAATTTCAAAACATATTTGGTCTACGTTAAATTAATTAAATGGGATGATTACAAAATTTTAAAACGTGAAACCAATTGGTACAAAAGAAAATTCGATGAAGGATTGTTTATTCGTAAACTAGGTAATTTAAATTTAGATAAAGGATGCCAGGAAGTAACTAATTGGGGTAATATTGTGATTTAAAATTTTTTAATTTCTATTTTAATAATTCACACTGACTTGCATATATTTTGGATTTATCGGTTACATTGATTTGATTACGCACGTAAATTGTTATTATCAGAAAAACTTTTGTTTATTATTTAACACGTTGACCTTCTGCTCACGTGATATTAGAACTTGAATATGGCGAGTGGTAGAATTTTAAATCAAAGTAAAACTAACGAACGACTGAAGAAGGTCCTCGGCTCGAAACGTCTTGTTTAAAATAAAGTTTTATCTTCTAATAGCATGCCGTTTTCTCTGAATTCAACATAATTTCTATTAATATTCACCATGGTAAATAATAAGTTTAATATATAAGAATAAGGTCTTTGGGTGGGGACAAAGTATATTATTTTATTTATAGAAAATACATTATTTTATGAGATCAAAGTGTGTTTTTATCAAAAATACTAAAGGACCGGGGTTTAAATAAAGGCTTTGGGTGTGGAAAACATATATTATATTTGAGAGATAAATGAGGTTTTTTAGGGAAAAACATTATTTTACTAGAGAAAAGTGTATTTTTTTTTTAGGAAATTGAGATTTGATGAGTTTATTGAGATCCACTGAAAACCATTGAAATGTGCTGAGATTAGGGGATATTAGCTGATATTTGAAGTGTAATTTCCGATTGTGGTACGGTAGGATACGCGAAATATAAATTAGTACCATTACAAATGGTACAATTACACTAGGTACAATTACATATGGCCCAGTGGTGATTAATTAGAATTGGGGGTTTAGGGCGCGCATTTATCGTGGTTATTTCAATATCCAACGGGTTTCAATTTAAAATTAACAAGTTTGTTGTTGGGGTACATTCAAACAGGTGAAATTGGGTAATAAAAAAGAAACATTCGAAGCATATTTAAATCATTTTGTTTTGGGGAAATGGAATTGGGAGAAATGGCAATTCGGTTAACAATTTTTGGGTCAAATGGGGGGTAATCGTACATTTATGTTAGGCGTTCTGGCTAATATGTGGACATTTTCTGCGCTGTTTACTGACCAGTTTATTCATAAACTGGCAGGTTTTCGTCCGCCAAGCAGATAATTTTCTAATTTAAAACAAAAAGCATCTTAGCAGACGTAAATTCAGCAGCTTATGAGCTTCTCCTATTACAAAGACAAACAGTAAACACAAAATGGAGTCCACGATAAATATGTCATTGTGTACCCTACTTCATTCCAAAAAAAAGATACATTAAGATTTTGTCAAGATTTTTAACTTGAAAATCGAGAAGTTTAAACGCCGGAAAAATAGTGAATTTTTGTCGTAGACGTTCGCGTGGTTCAATTTTCGCTGGTTGTAAAAAAACTCTAATTTCAATACGCTTCAAGTTCACGGAATGTCTTAGACGTCCCCGTTGACAAGTTTGTGTTTGGATACTCAACCTCTTTCTCTCCGTATATTGACCGTTCGAGAATTAAAACGCCTAGCAACACGGCGCGATGATATCAATCCTTTTAAACATCGCCATCTAACTATTTGGTTATACAGAGTACATCCAACCAACACATTGGACGGCAAAATCTAGGCGAGATCCCGAAAGCAGCTTTGAACTTGAGCCAGAGGGTCGCGTATCTATTTTGACGTAAGAAGGGGTGCGTGGGAGGGCGCTATCATGTTTACAATTTCGGTGCTTCGCGAAACCGGACACCCTTTTCAAAGGGGCCTCCCGCGCGACACCAACGTCATAAATCTCGCTTCGAGATAATTAATGCCAGCCGAGACCCGTTTAACATACCAATTAGATAGTAGCCGACTAGAAATATTAACACGAAACAAATGTCAGAATTGAAAGTGATATGTCGTTGCACGTGTTTCTCCGATATTCTCAGAGACGAGCGCGGACTGAAGTTTCTTTACGGGGACTAGCTAGTGCCGTTTTACAGACACGGTAGGGAAGTTTCAATAACCGTAACCGTCATCTATCGGCTTTAAAAATAACTATTAGGATGGTACTTTTCATATGAATGGGAAACCTAAACTGACGAATTAGTTCACCAAGGTCACGCTTAGGCATGATGTCAAAGAACCAGCCTTGTCTGCTTTTCGCCCAACTGCGCATGCGTAAGATATTATTGAACCTCACTTATTCGCGATCTAGCGTCTGCTATTGTAAAATTAGAAAAAAAATGCCTAAATACGGGCCTGGTAATTGTCCCGTGTTAGCATGGAGAAAACGACAAACAGTGTAAAATGAAACAAAGGGGAAAATTAAATTTTTATCCATCATAACCTTCTAATACACGGTATACTCTTATACGAAAGATAATATAAACCTCGTAACCTATGACTCGTAGTCAATAGCGTTAACCCACTTCCCGCCGGAATTCCGAAATCAATTAGCTCCATAGTTACCATGGTAACCAACTATAGATAAGACGACGGCCAACTTCGATGACGGGCTGTTCAGGCAATAGCACGTCATCAAAGTTGACCGTGATAGGACAATACCACGAGCAATGGATGCCAATTTTTCGGATGTTACGTGCCGGAAATGGGTAATAGCTTCGTTACAATACCGTCAATCAGGAAGCTCTCAGAATTCGAATCTAGGGTACGGAGTTTTATATTAACTTTGCTTATACTACTGACTGCCAAACGCTAATAGCGTCTGTAGTTTTCGAAGGCCACCAACAGAGGACGTAGCCAGGGCCGGCCCTACCATAAAGCGAACGGGGCGGCCGTTGCAGGCGCCAGTCTCAGGGGGCGCCTCAGTGGTAAAGAAAACTAAAGGAAAACAATATTTTTATATTAGGGGCAAGGAAGGGGGGCGCCATAATCGGATCTCGCTCCATCCAACATAAATATTTATTTAGGATAAACGAATTTGACATTTCCGCAACAAGGTTTAACAGAACATAAGGGTTAGCAAACAAGGGAGTATTTAAGGGGGTTTGGCGGATGGATAAAGCAGATATGGTGCCTAAAAGGGGTATAGAATTTAAACCCAACCGAAATGGAATTCTGGATACGGCCTTGTAGCGATCTTTTATCAAATGTTATTTAGATTTAACATATAAAAATTAAAAAAAATTTAACCCTATTTTTTACGCTCGTTAGTAACGGGTCGGGGACGGTTAATCATTATCCAAGTTTAAATTGATTTTTTCGGGGGAAAATGTAAACAAAGAAATTTACCGGTTAATATTTCGGAAAATGATTAAAAAATATGTATTATTCGTAAAATTTGAGCTTTTTATCGAAAAAAACGTCGTTTTTACGATTAATTTTACAAATTTATCAAAAAATTAATCGGATAATACAGAAATATAAATTACTTGGTCAAAACATTTTTCGAATAATTTTGAGAGCTTTATCTATTGAATAAAAGTTAACCATCCCCGACCTCTAGTTAAAATCCTCAAAATCTGATTCCGCTATATTGGCAGCGTGAAAATATTACGGAGAGTTTTGCGGGTTTTCTAGGCCAAAGCGGGAATGATCTGTTTGCAAATTCTTCCAGCGGTAGAGGATTTTTAGTATTTTACCCGCTAATGACCAGAATTTAAACTTAACCGACGGTCACGCTTGAGTTTAAAACTCATTTTAAGCCCGGTGTGAATGCGATTTTTGACCAATGAAATTGAGAGAAACTCGCCATGACAACTGGTTTCGAGCGATAGTGTGATTCTGAACTCGGCTTTAGGTTCCACTAGTACGCGTAATTATGTGTTTTTCCTTTTGCGTCTAGTGGAAACAAAGCATAATTCGAACGCAACGGCGCTAAGATTCCCAGAAAGATCGTTTATTTTTTCAACGTATCAAGAATGCATGATTTTATCGTTTTACCGCCTTTTCCCATTGGTCTGGCGCACGGGAAAACGACTGTACACACGGACAAAATTTGCCAGATTTTAACGCCGCGAGCGCTGCCGGTAAACGAAAAAACTGGGGATGTGTGTTTTTTTTTTTTAGGCGCGATAGGCTCGACCCATCAGCGATCGTTAGGCCGTCACGTGATAGACGAAAATTTTCGTAGGGCCCTTTTTAAAGAAAATCGCTATTTATATCAAGTGAAATTGTAAAGCTCGCTGATTGGTCCGGCTCAAAGTCGCCCCCGCTGCCCCGTGGTTGGCACGCAACTGGCTCAGACTTCAACGCGTCGGAAGACGTCAGTTTTAGGGAACCAATGAAATACTGGACTGATTTGGCATTTTTAGGGGGGAGGAGCTTACTCTTTGAGCATTATGGGATTCGGAACAACGCCAAAAAGTTGAAATAAATACATTATTGCCCTTTCAAATATGTGCTTTACTAAAAAAAGCGATAGAGAGCAGCCAGTGCCTCAGTGGCCTTTTTGGTCCACGCGCCTATCGTTGAATACATTTTTTACGGTTTGTTGCCAATCATTCTTATCGTTGACATTAATATTGAAAGCGTTCCGGGCAGCTTCTGGACGCGAAAGTAGCTTGAGCCACGAGCTCGAAAAGGCCGCAGAAACTACGCTCAATTCAAACGAAACACACTTTATTTAAAAATCCAAATTAGTTTAAGATTCAGAAGATTTGCTTATTGACACCAGTAGCAATAGTGGTGTACATTGGTGTGCACGGGATCGGGATCGAGTCGATAAAATGTTTTTAATGGTTTTGTATTTGTATTCATTTTATTAATTGTATATCTGGTATTCATAATCGTATATTTTGCACATTCTACTTTTCTGCCATACAGTAATGTTTAAACATCATTGTCCAAATAGTAGTGTCGTGTAGCCTGCTTCACTACAAAAATGGGGAAATAACTAGAAAATTGTTCGATAACGTTCGGGGTTTTAGCCACTCATGTACAAAAGACTGAGCCAGTAAGTTGTCATTAATCTCATTTAAGCTGTTATTTAAATTATATTTAACGTATATGTATTTTTTATTAAAATTTACGATTTTATTGGGGCCTGGCCGGAATCCTTACACCAAGAGCCCAAAGTTTCACGCTACGGCCCTGATTGGAGAGAAGTATAATTTTCAACTCCCTGACATGCTAATGTTATTCGCTGGAAGCATGTACCTACGCAGGCAGACGATAATTTTTGAAAATTCTATACATTAATTAGTACATATTCCTTCGCAGTGTAAGTGTAACACTTAAAGGGAATATAAACTCAGGTGTTTGGGATGGAACACCAATGTTTGCAGCTCTGGCCACTCTGGACTTCGGCTTTAAAAATGTTTGGCGCCACTGTACGGGAAAATTTTAAAAATTGAAGGGGTTTTCATAAAGATTGCTTTGTGGGTTATATTCCCTTTAACATGGCTAGGAAAGGTAAATTTTGAGCTGTGATGTGGTGTACACCGAGGGGCTAACCACTGTCAGATGGCCTGTACACCGATTACTTATACTCAACACTGATAAGGTATACTCTTAGGTTACGAGTTATCTCTTTAGTACAGTCAAAGGTACTGGCTTGTACACCGATTATGCTGAGTGACTAGCGCCAAATATATTCATTTTCATGGTCGAGCAGGGAAACACTTATCTAATTAGATAAATATTGGAAACTTCTGATATACACCCATGAATGTAAATCTGGCTAAACCGCTCACGGCGTCAATCTGTCACAGGGGCAGAACGTTATACAAGTACATTGTCAATATTGCGCGGTGGAAATAAATGAACCGCTATTTACGCAGCCCTCTGTCACGATGATGCCGCAGCTAGACCGACACGTCATTGGCTAGATTTGAGCCAATTAAAGAGATAAATTTATATCGTCATAAAAATCGATAAACTTAATCCGGCCTCTACGTCGGTTACGTCATAGTTAGGTGGTCTATGTAAGTTTAACATTCATGGGTGTATATATTAATTCAGGCTTGCAATAAATAGCACGCTTTTCGGGCAGGGTAGTTCACTAGACTATGTTTTAACTGTGACAATAAATTGCGTTTTTTCGTATAATTTTAGCAAATTATTCCTGTTCCCCGGATCAGTCGAATGCGTCACGATGCTTCACGTTTCAAATCTCTTCGAGGAACTTCGTGGGCGGAGTGTTGTCGGCCGAGTTGTTCCTTTACAAGAACAGCGACCATCCACGCAACCAAAGCCTGGTCATCACGGAAGTCATCAGCACCGGGCTCAACCGCACCAAGAAAGAAAGGATCGTCAAGATCGAGGACGAGCCGACCAAGTCCGGTTGGCTGCGATTTGAAATGAAACAGACGTTGCAGCGATGGGTCGCTAAGCCTCATTTGCAGCACTCGTTTCAGATCACGTGCAAAGGCAAAGGGTGCCCAGGCAATGCCGTTCCAGTGTCCACCGAGGACAGGCACAAGCCCTTCATCGTCATCGCGACGGGACCTGTTTTAACGGTATCCAGAAAGAGAAGGGAAACAGTGTGCACCGAAAAATCGACGAGGTAACGATCACGGCCCCGATACTCTTACAATCGATAGTAAGAAAGCGGTTAATTGTTGAACGTACAAAACGCGCTTACCCTCCACTTTCCTTTGTTCGGAAAAACCGTTATCGCAATAGCAGTTTTTATCTAAGAAATCAGTGGGTTGATTCCGAAGTTAGACAGTTAGTGTGTGAAAATTCCTTTTCCCCTATACTATTTCCCACTACAAATGGAGCTTTACAATATGGGGGAACGAAATTTTCTCACACTGACTTTGCAATCGATCTTTGCCGTAGGATTTGACTATGTAACTTAAGCGTAGGGATTGCATTAGTTTAACACAAACAATACTGTACAAGATCCTAATAGCGTCACCCTTTCGTGGCACCCATCAATCGGCAAAAAAAAAAAAACCATTTGATGACCTTAAAGCAAGTGGCGGCTCTATGATTGCCACCTGTATTATGAAAAGAGTCTGTGCGAGTCCTGTTTTTTGAAATTCGAGTCGAGTCTCGAGTCTTAGAAACTTGGACTCGCGAGTCCTCGAGTCCAAATATTAAGGACTTGATCGAGTCCTCGAGTCCCAAAGAATTAGGTTTAAAGCTTTCGAGTCCAATACGAGTCCGGAATGTTTTTAACGAGTCCAATTCGAGTCCTAATTTTTATCGAGTTCAATTCGAGTCCTAAGTTATCGTGGCCAATTCGTCTGAAATTTATTTGCCGCTGTTTAAATAATCTTGCCCAATAATAATGGACTCGCCGAGTAATAATGGACTCGCCGAGTAATATTAGACTCGCCGGGTAATTTTCAAATTATATATTTACTCGAGTCCGCTTCGAGTAATTATGTACCCTTTTCGTGGGAATCGGGTACCCGTGCGAGTAATAAAATTACGTATTCCGAGTCCGAGTCCGAGTACTCGGACTCGGACTCGATAACGAGTACTCGCAATTTTCGAGTACTCGCACACCACTAGAAAAGACCCCTGTTATTAGAGATGGCAATGAATCTCAAGGTGACTAGAGAAATTCACTATATGAATATCTCCGATCCTTCGAAAAACGCGACTTCACTGGAGAGCGTGGTGCCATCTATTTATGGCAAAGGAAGCTAAAATTTAAATTAGTCAAAGGATAACGTCGTCAGAGAACCATTGTAGAGTATTATAGTTAGACAACTTATACTTTACTTAGTGGGCTTTAACCTAAATTATATATCCTATTAAAAATAATGTTTAATATTGCTGTAATTTATGTTATTGACCAATTTACAAACGGTCCAATCAACGCGAGGGGTATCTATTAGTACCGCCTTTTTGATTTTGACGCTAACGACCTCTATTGAAAAAAGAGCTACTTATCGTCGAGTCGCCACTTGCTTTAAGTAAGCAATAGAGATATGTTAAACATACAACGTTACGTCTAGATTTCCGCAGTGCAGTCGTTTTATCATACAGTGGCGTAGGCAATGTTGGGTAAAATACTTCATTATCGGTATTTAAAATAAAATACTAAATACTTGCTAGAGTAAGTATTTAAAATAAAATACTAAATACTCTTTGGAAAAAGTATTGAAAATAAAATCCGAGGGGCTAACCACTTCCTTAAATTCTGTACACCGATTACAGTGAGTACAGTCTTTGGTAGTGCGAAATCTGTAATCGATTACGTTATCACTTTAGTACAGTCAAAGGTACGGGCTTGTACACCGATTACGGAGAGTGGTCAGCCCCTCGATAAAATCCTTTATTTTAGTATTTTAAAATACAAACTACTCTATTTAGGAACATTTGCTTTAAGCGAGGGGCAGGTCACTTCCATTTTTGGTGCGTCTTAATCGTAGTAAAATGATTAAATCAGGGTAATCGTGATTAAATCAGGGTAATCAAGATTAAAAAATTTAATCGAGATTATAAAATCTAATTACGATTTAATCAATCTAATCACAATTTAAACGTGATTTAATTATTCTAATCATGATCTAATCTTTTTAATCAGGATTTAATCATTTAAATCAGATTTAATCATTTCAATCATATTTAATCATTCAATCAGTATTAAATCAGATGTAAACATTCTAACCATCATTAAACGTGATTTAAGCATTGATCTAATCTTTTTAATCCGATTTAATCATTTAAACATTATTAAATCAGATTTAAACATTCTAAACATGATTTAAAGTGATGTAATCAACATAATCGTGATTAAATCGAATTTAATCAAAGTAATCACGGTTAAATTGGATTTAATCTTTCGAGGGGTGCGTCGTTAATCAAGGAAGTGACCTGCCCCTCGGCTTTAAGTAACAATAATTGCTCGAAATGATTATATCGGCGCGGAAATGATAGACAACTCACCGGGATTACGCGCTTAGAGAGGTTGAATGACAACGTCGAGAGTCACGTGATTATTGTCCACGGTGTTCTTTTCTTTTCGCGTTTAAACTTAACTTGGAGACCATGCCATATTTCTGTCGAGCTTATGTGACACATACTGTATTATTAGGAATTCATACATCGAACTTGGAATGGTTATCTCGCCCGATTTCCGTCTCTATCTAGGGGACCGTTTTTTCCCCCATCATTTTGACGTCAGAGCATACGTGTTTTCTCATACGATTTTCAATGGTATTAAATCCTAGTTTCAGATAATTTCATCCCCCTGTGTCGAAAAAGGGTTCAAACATCTTTTTGCTTTTCCCTTCGCTATCGCTCTATTGATAGCGACGGTCACCTCGTCATTCGGACTTCACGGTTCTCAAGGGCATTGTTACTGCTGCCAATTTGACAGCGCTATAACATAACAATGCCGGACTTAATCCTTCCACATGGAGAGGTCGGGAGAGCGAGCTGACCCGTCGCTATCAATGGTGGGGTTTCAAACCCTAAAGTTCGAAATGGCCGGGGAGTTGAACAACAAAAAACTACAGTTGTAAACGGGAGGTTGCGCGGGGTAAAAACTCCTAAAGAGGGGAGACGCGTGAGAGGGGGCGATTTTTTTTCTCATAAATGTCACCAAGAATGTATTTATTTATACTCAGGGAGAATGAATATGTCGAGATTATTTTTAGCGTTTCTCTAATTCCACCCGTTGGGCCCCCCGGTATGCTCCTCCGCTTTAATAAAATCAAATAATATTGCAATCTCATTGGTTCTTAAAAATTACGTTTTTCGACGCGATTAACGCTGCAGCGAGGACCCAAAAAATAAGACCGCCTCCTTTCCCCCCCCCCCCCTTAGCGTGACGGGTTTAGGGGCTCAACGTGTCCGTCGATAGTCTCGACATATATATTCTCCCTGAGTATAAATAAATACATTCTTGATGTCACTGAAAACGGTCCCCGAGATCTTACCATAGGGAATACGGCCGGATAACCATTCCAAGTTCGAGGTATGAATTCCTGGTATTATCTATAGCGTTTAAATAAAAATACTGAATGTTACAATTTCTCTGTTCAAAAATCGAGAGATAATTATGGCAGGCTGTTCCTTTTCTAGCAACGTGCGTTTTAGCAATCGTAAATATTGGTTTAAATTGAAATGCTACTAAGCCATCTTTCTGTATTAAAAGTGAAATCGGAGACTACGGAGACGCATTTAATGTAAAGCAGGGTACACGAAAACAAATGCTTGTCTTTTAGACAATACTCACAGCATACGTAATTAAAAGTCGCGTTTTAGTATTGGTTAAACACTGATTTATTTTCGTTATGTACCCGGGTTTAGCGTATATTTCTAAAATGTGTTAACATTTTATTGTAAGTGTAAATGTTTTATTTACCAGTCCAAGTGAAAGACCGCTTAACCCATTTTAAAGGAATGTAATTCACGAAAAAATACCATCTTATGTAAATAAAAGTATTTTATTTTTTAAGTTTAGGTATTTAAAATAAAATATTAAATCTTTTTTCAAGAAAATATTTAAAATAAAATATTAAATCTTTTTCAAGAAAGTATTTAAAATAAATACTAAATACTGAAAATGTATTTAAAATACTACCCAACACTGAGTGTATGAATGGTTGAGACCTTGGACCTTGTACGTGCACGTTCATCACCCACTCGTACTAAGTGGCGCCATCTAATTGGTTGCTGCTCTTAAAAAAATTCCCTCATTAGTTTCATTTGCATTGAAATAATAGCGTTTTTTTCGGCAGGTGTTGCAAGGAGTCTTTGTCCATAACCTTCGACGAAATCGGCTGGGGAGACTGGGTGATTCACCCTTCGAACTTCACGGCAAACTACTGCAGAGGGACGTGCGACGCCGAATTGGGAAGTAGCCGGTATCTGCACACGACTGTGATGCAAAAGTACATTCTTAGTCAGAAGGGCTCCATGAGCTTGTGCTGCTCTCCGTCCAGGCTGACTTCGATGTCCATCATCTACATGGGACCCGATAACACGGTCCTTCAAGCCGAGATGAACGACATGATAGTGCAGGCCTGCGAATGCGCCTGAAGACGAACTTCCACATTGCCTTCATCGAAATTAAAAAGAAAATCGTCCATTTAAAATGATGAGTGGCACGCGTTTTATTTAAAATGTTGTTTCAAATATATTTAAAGAAAGAGATTAAGCTTTTGATTGTGACCTTGGCCGTGAATGCTTTGTCGCGCGAAAGTCTAGTACTAGTACATCTGATAAAGTACAATAAATTAATATTTTTTAACTCGTTTCGTTGTGTCATTGCAAGCCTTTTTGAATTTAGTAACTAGTTGAAACATTTAAAGTTTTCATCTTGATTAGGATCTTTATGGTTCTATCTAGTGCTTCCAATGGATTATTATTCAACTTAATCAGGTCGTAAGTTTCAGATATTTTTGACATAATCAGTTAGTCAGATCAGGATTATCTTGTATATTTCCCTCGCAAAGCAATCTGATCTCAAATGTATGCGATTTACTTTCCGCAATAATTCATCTGACCAGGTTCAGTTACTAGATGTAACGGTAATAGTAAGTGTAGGGAGTTGATGGCTGGAGTGGCATGAAGGGCTTGCCACCATCTTGCAACGCATTGTACCCTGGCCATCTGAATTAATGGCATTAAAAGTTGGGTATTAGCATAGCTGATTATTATTTTCTTATACCAAATCTTGCAGAAGTAAATCAAAACAAACAGTTCGAAAGGAATTTCATCTGAGTATGATTGAAGAATAGCTAACTGTGAGTCATTTGAAATACGCTCACCCTATGTCTGTCGGTTTACAATGAGTTCAAATTAATTTCGGGTTTAAGCTATCAGGTTTGCATTTTGACCCGTATCAACTGATCTGATAATATATGAACGTAAATGTGTTTATTCTGATATCTGATTTATCCAGTGGCGTAGCAAGGGGCGGCACTTTTTTGGGGGCGGAAATAGGTAGAGTAGACTGAAATTTGGTGTATTTTGAGAGGGCGGCAAAGGTTCTAGCTACGCCAGTGTATTTATCACAATTATTTTATCGGTTCAGAGAACGCATCTGTTATCTGAGAATGGGTTGCAACTAGAGCATAGCGCCGAACCAATTTTCAACGGCGGCGGCGGGAACGATAATTAGTTCGGCAGCGGCGTGGCGCGCCGATTTGCAGAAAATACTCGGCGGCGTTGAAAAAAGTCGGCGGCGGCGGCGCCTAAGGGGAAAAACTGCCCAACCCCCTCAGAAATAGCGCCAGCCTTTTAATAGACCTCTAGAACTTCAACCGATAAACACATTTTAAAAAATTCATGTTTAATAGAATGTATTTTATTAAAATAGGAACCACTTGTTTCCAAAACGAGAAAGAGGTAACTTTGGTTACATACTATCATACGCAAATTTAATCATAAGTGTGCCAGAAATAACTTTTTCTCAATGAGACAAACTTGTTGCATGGATATGACGTAATTGACGTCACTTCCCAGTCGATGATGGTTTTATCGTCATCAAAAGTAGTTGTGGCGGGGAGGAAAGGAAGTTAAAACCAGTTTTACACGACTTTAGTCTCATTTAAATTTTTAATACAGAGATGTTAAACAGAGGCACACTTATGAGTAACTATGTTACATATGACACTATTAAACTAAAACATTTACGCTAGTAATAACAATAATGTACTTATTTACTACCATTTCACTAGTATTATTATCTATACACTCTTTTTAGAAACGTTTACTGGGCGCTGCCATTATCGTACGGACAACCAATGAGCCAGCCCTCTACCGCAGAAATTTCAAACCCCAAAACCAGTTTTTCATCACCCTCCCCGTAGACTGTAAGGTATGGCGGTCGATTGGGAAGGCGCGTTTAAGTCTATTATCACAAATTATTTTATCTTGGTATCAAAGGAATTTTTAAAATATAATAGACAAGTTATTGCTGAATGCAACTGATACGTTTCTGTACTTATTACAAAATACGAGGCGAGGCAACTCCAAAGCCGTTTTCGTTTCTCTCTCTCCGATCCAAGCTGTCTGCTGCAGAAAATCTTGGTGCGCGCGGTGCAGTGGTGCCAAATCTTTTGGAAATTATTCATTATTTCCAATTTAATAACGCGAGTACGCCGGGAGTAGTGGCTCACTCCTGTAATCCCAGGCGTCCGGGAGGCAGAGTTTGTGTATGGCCGTGTGAGGATGACCACCAATCCCTCAACGGGTGGTCGGAATACTTCCGCCACGGGTGTCCCCACCCCTGTCCCCACGTATCCCCCCGTTGGCGTGGCCGTTACACATCTCTCGCCCTGATTAATCAGATGGTGTCTTCGCCGGGCTCGCGGTCTTCTCAGACTCAATCAGCCCTTTCTTCTTTGAATAAAAAAAAATAACGCGAGTACGGTGCACCCAACAGCCTAGAAATCGTAGCACTACCAATAGAAAAATCTATGTAGTTTGGATTTAGATCTCATAACGCAATTATTATACTTTAATAATGGAAATTAATTCGGCGGCGAAATAAAAATGTTTCGGCGGCGGTGGCGTTTTGGCGTTATCTAAATAATCGGCGGCGGCGGCGTTCGATCGGTGGCGCTATCCTCTAGTTGCAAGCACTAGTTCTATTTCATATATAATATTTGGAGTGTAGCAGGGGAAAAAGGTAAATTTTCAGGAGGGAGGGCTTAATCTATTTCTATCTCTTCGCACGTGATGTCGAGACATATAGTACGGTATTTGTCACCGGCTTTTACTGATCTGTTTCCTCTTTATCTGTTCGCTTAAGCTTCGGTTAAGATTATCTTCTATGTTGTTATGGTGCCGTATTGAAAAGATTTCCACGTGTGCAATTAATATTCTAAAATTGTCGAACATGTAACCATCACTTTTTAAATTAGCCTTTCCGAAATTCACCAATGTGAAATTTATGTTATGGTTTGGCAAACTGAGCCAAACGGAGATTACTAAAATTATCAGCTGGGTTAGGCTAGTACCCAAAGCACCACCCTAGACCCAAGTCATGTAGCGGCTTTTATTTACTTTAATTCAGGTGGTGCTCTTCATATAAATTCTAGTTCAGCAGTATCGGTCGACATTTCAACCAATTTTCTAATATTGCAGTAAACTTTTCAAAACATTTAACAACATTAGTTTGAATTTCGTTTGAATAATATCAACCGTGTACATGTATTTATTGATACAGAGAGCTAGAATGACTATCTTGAGGCCATGGACGAACTACTGAAGGAAACTTCTTGGGCTGCTTTTCGTTTCACGCTAACGTTCCGTAGCAGCTCACCAGGGCGCGTTGGCTCTGACTTCAGGGCAAATAAAATGTCACGTGACGCGGTTATTTCCACGTGCCTCCGTTTTCGAGCATTTTGAATTTTAGTAGCGGTTTTCTCTTTTCTATAATTCCACACGTTCGTTAGTGACGTAAATCTCAAGTGACTTGCCCCTTGAACACGTGACATCTCTTCCTCCTTTACCGCACGAAGAAAAATGCCTCGAAACACGAGTCATACTGTAGAAGGCTACCTGAGAAATGTCCTTCGTTCATTCTTGAGACTATCCGCGGGTCTCATGGTCCAATTCCGGACACGAATTGGGAGCAAAGAAAAGCTTTAAACATTAACATTACCATTAACATTACCAACATTAACTTAAACATTATAGCTCTTACCTCTTGTACGGTTTGGGGGAAAAAACTAAGCGTAAGTGCTTATGATTTGCTTTGTTTTTGGAAAATGATGAAATTGATTTTAAAAAATTAATAGGTTTTAGGTTTTTATAAAACGAAGAAAAGTCCCTTAAAGCAGAGATGCTTAAGTGTCCAATTTGAAAGATTGCCATTTTGAAACTCGATTTTGCCATTTTCAAGGTCGAGATCACACTATTTGTTTTGGTTATATTTATAAGATTTTAATAAAAATTTATTTATTTACACTTAGGAAGAATTACTATGTTGCGACAACTTTTAGTGTTGCTCTCAATTACTGTAATGGCTTCGGAGTTTAAAATTTAAAACGGATAAAACACGCGGAATTCCTTACGTGGCTCGCGCTGAGCTTTTGAAAAAAGAATATAATAACAAGACGTACGACGGTCAGAATACACACAATCCTTCTAATGTGGTAAGTTTGTTTGAGCTATTCACAGCAACCTGCAACGCCGGTATCACAACCAATATTTATCCACGGCCACACATAATTGTATTTACACTTATGTGTTACTTCTAGTCATACTTTGAAAGCATCGAAGATTCTTTCGATCAGTGTCAATATTATTTTTTACTTCTGATCACACTTATTTGTTACCTCTGGCAGACGTTGAGTGTCACACTTATTTCTTCTGGTTAAATGACAAAGACTAGTTCGATCAGTGTCATACTTAATTGTTACTTCTGATAACACCTAATTATTATTTCTGATCACACCTAATTGTTATTTCTGATCACACCTAATTGTTACTTCTGATCACACCTAATTGTTACTTCTGCTCACACCTAATTGTTACTTCTGATCACACCTAATTGTTACTTCTGATCACACTTATTTGTTACGTTGAGTGTCACACTTATTTCTTCTGGTCATACGCCGAAGACTAGGTCGATCAGTGTCATACTAAATTGTTACTTCTGGTCGTACGTTGAAAGCGCGGCGCACTCTGAACGGCCTTGAAAAACGCTAGAGGGAAACGGGCGCGTAGACCTCTATAAATACGGGGATTTATAATGTTGGAAATTGCGGGGGTATGTATACGCTGTCCAAAAAACCTTACTTAGAATTAATATTAAGCAACGTAATTGCAATTCTAGGTTATATGGAAACCAAAGCTTTTCAAAAATAGAACTTTCATGAAAATCGGACTTAAATTAAGGAACGTTATGTCGATTTTCAGGCGGAAATATAATAATAAGTTTTTATTAGTAGCTATGTTTTGTTACAGAATTTGTTCAGGGCTAAGTCTTTAAAGACCATGTTCAAGACAATTTTACAAATTGTGTTAATTACAAATTATTGTACATTGTTTTTAGATACAGAAAGTAGAAAAAATTTAAATGCATATAAATAAGAAAATTAGGTAAGCACAAATTCGTATCACATCTTAATTATAGGGTTGATATACTTTTATACAAAAATAAGGACATATTCGCGGGCAATTTTTTTCAAGGCCGCTTGAGTTTTTATATGTTGAGCGAATTAAAGAAGTTTATGCCTTTATGAAAAACCGAGTCAAGTCTACGGCTAGTTCGTGATTGTATTATTAAAATTTTATTTTTCTTTCTAAATTCGTAGGAATTGTCATAATTCCGGTTAAATTCATTGAGTATGTCATTATTAATTGATTTAAATATAAATAATATTGAGCTATAATTTATTATTTGAGAGATAGTTTAAATGCTTAGGTCTTGAAATATGGGACCTGTGTGGTCGTAGTAGTTTTTATATCAATGAGGCGAACAATTTTTTTTTGTAAGATTAGTAGTCGATTAGTATTTGTCCGGGTTGTATTACCCCATATAAAAATGCAATAATTTAAATGTGAGTATACTAGGGTATAGTACAGATTAAGCATATTTTTTTATTAAAAATGAGTCGGTTGCGTGCTATTGCATATATGTTTTTAGAGACGGTTTTGGCCACATGGTCCACGTGCTTAGTGCATGTTAGATGTTCGTCGAATCAAAGACCTAAGTATTTGTACTGAGTAACTCTCTCTAAAGTATGATTTTCGATTACAATGTTAAAATGTGGATCGCAGATTAGATATAAACATTGTTTTCGGATTTATTCCGAATTTTATACAGGGTCTTTTTTTTTGCTCGGAAAAGTGTTTTTTTTTCAAAAACTATTTATAGTACCGATTTCAAATTTGGAAGGTCAATTCTCTATACCGGGGGACATCAGTTTGAGAAATTTGAGCGTTTTCGGTAATGTTTTTCACCAATTTTGAAAAATTATTTTTCGACCACTAGGTGCGAGATAAAAAATTTCTATTATAAAGTTGTAGGCCGTCATCGAAAACCCTTAAAAATTGTTCACTCGACGAAAAACAACTTATTTATCAGTGAAAATTCGAGCTTGAAAAATTTACAAGTTGGTGAAGCCAAATTACGATTGTTTGAAACGATAATTGAAAAGGGAACAAGTCTAATACAAACGTAGTAGAGTTTTCACACTTAAAAAATGTACACGTTTGGTTTTTAAATGCAGATATTTTATTCACATAAATTTTTACAAAACATTTTCAATAATATCACCATTGGCTGCAACACAGGTTTGTGCGCGGACAATTAAGTTCTCAAACGCTTTCTCTACCATTTCTGGTGTGACGTCTCGGCAAGCACTGATTATTCGTCTAATGAGTTCCTCCCTAGTTTCAATGGGCGTGGCGTATACCTTTGCTTTAACGAATCCCCAGAGAAAATAATCCAGCGGTGTTAGGTCAGGTGACCTTGCTGGCCAATGCACTGGACCATTTCTCCCTATCCACCTTTCAGGAAACTCGTTGTTGAGGTGCTCAGTTACTTGCCGGGAAAAATGCGGAGGGGCGCCATCTTGCTGAAACCACAACTGACGTCTTTCAGCCAATGGAAGGTCGTCGATTGCGTCACTCAGTTCGTTCTGTAGAAAATGTTGAGGTTCGTCGGCAGGAAAAAGGGACCAATCAAACGGTTTCCAACAAGTCCAACCCAAACATTGACCCGTTCAAATTGAACCTGGTGATGATATTCAAAACCCCAATGTGGGTTGATGTCAGACCAAAGATGGCTGTTTTGATGATTAAAGGGCCCATCTCTAGAAAATGACGCTTCGTCGGAGAACAAAACATGGCGCAAAAATTGTCTATCTTCTTGGACAGCATTTAGTAACCAGTTGCTAAATTCATAACGTATTTGATGGTCTCCGTCAATTAGTCCTTGGTGGAGCGTACCTCTGTATGGGTGATAGCGATTCTTACGAAGAATTTTCCACACACGATTTGCAGAACAACCCAAATCAGCAGCGGCGTTAGCGCAACTGTGACGAGGATATGCCACAAAGTACGCGAGTACATTGTTCTCGAAGTCTAAATCCGGTTGACCCAATCCGCGAAACCTAGGTTGCAAGTTACCAAATTGATTGAAATCGTGAATTGCTCGTCTTACTGTATTTACAGATGGTGCTCCATTTGGATGTCTTTCTGCGAAGATTTCAGACCTATAGCCTCGTGTTTTTTAAATCCGGTCGTTTTTTTAACCAAAGTTTCAACTGGATTAGGTAATTCGGTTTCAATTATCGTTTCAAACAATCGTAATTTGGCTTCACCAACTTGTAAATTTTTCAAGCTCGAATTTTCACTGATAAATAAATTGTTTTTCGTCGAGTGAACAATTTTTAAGGGTTTTCGATGACGGCCTACAACTTTATAATAGAAATTTTTTATCTCGCACCTAGTGGTCGAAAAATAATTTTTCAAAATTGGTGAAAAACATTACCGAAAACGCTCAAATTTCTCAAACTGATGTCCCCCGGTATAGAGAATTGACCTTCCAAATTTGAAATCGGTACTATAAATAGTTTTTGAAAAAAAACACTTTTCCGAGCAAAAAAAAGACCCTGTATACCGGTGCTCCTAGCCGCTGCAGCCACAGCTAGCCGTTTCATCCAGCCGCAGCCATGTGATCAGAATTTATATACCGGTGCTCCCAACCGCTGCAGCCGCAGCTAGCCGTTCCATCCAGCCGCAGCCATGTGATCAGAATTTATATACCGGTGCTCCCAGCCGCTGCAGCCGCAGCTAGCCGTTCCATCCAGCCGCAGCCATGTGATCAGAATTTATATACCGGTGCTCCCAACCGCTGCAGCCGCAGCTAGCCGTTTCATCCAGCCGCAGCCATGTGATCAGAATTTATATACCGGTGCTCCCAACCGCTTCAGCCGCAGCTAGCCGTTCCATCCAGCCGCAGCCATGTGATCAGAATTTATATACCGGTGCTCCTAGCCGCTGCAGCCACAGCTAGTCGTTTCATCCAGCCGCAGCCATGTGATCAGAATTTATATACCGGTGCTCCCAGCCGCTGCAGCCACAGCTAGCCGTTTCATCCAGCCGCAGCCGCCGCCAGCCGTTTCATGCAGCCGCAGCCGTTTCATGCAGCCGCAGCCATGTGATCAGAATTTATATACCGGTGCTCCCAACCGCTGCAGCCGCAGCTAGCCGTTTCATCCAGCCGCAGCCATGTGATCAGAATTTATATACCGGTGCTCCCAGCCGCTGCAGCCACCAACAGCCGTTTCATGCAGCCGCAGCCGTTTCATGCAGCCGCAGCCATGTGATCAGAATTTATATACCGGTGCTCCCAACCGCTGCAGCCACAGCTAGCCGTTCCATCCAGCCGCAGCCATGTGATCAGAATTTATATACCGGTGCTCCCAGCCGCTGCAGCCACAGCTAGCCGTTTCATCCAGCCGCAGCCGCCGCCAGCCGTTTCATGCAGCCGCAGCCGTTTCATGCAGCCGCAGCCACGTGATCAGAATTTATATACCGGTGCTCCCAACCGCTGCAGCCGCAGCTAGCCGTTTCATCCAGCCGCAGCCGCCGCCAGCCGTTCCATCCAGCCGCAGCCATGTGATCAGAATTTATATACCGGTGCTCCCAACCGCTGCAGCCGCCAACAGCCGTTTCATCCAGCCCCTGACTCCCCGGTAAAGGCACCAGTTATCGCACAATCTGACCCATTAAGGGACCGCTACCGCCGGCATCAGACTATTGTATTTATACACCCTGTACACTGCCTAAGCATTACAGGGGCTTGTCATCATAAGTACTGGCCGAGCCGCCGATCTGTATACGAAGTTAGGAGTCACTTCCTAAAAGACATACACAATTAAGCATATGTAAGAAAGTAAGCCCTCTCATTCCCTACATAAACAGTGTGTGACTTAATCCAAGTAAACGTGACCAGCGTGATCATCCGTTTCAACATCTTACGCATTTTATGGCATAAGCCATGATTATCTTTATGATTGCTTATTGCGTTAATAGCAAAAAGACAATCCGTAAATCCGTTGCAACATCACCTGGACGTTGACCTTGCGTCCTTAACCAGCAAATACTTTCATGTATTGCTAAGAACTCCAGATAAAATGCATCTACCTTTTCATTAATGCAACTGACCACGTTATAGACCTCTACACCGTTCTTTTACACAAAAAAGCCACTCTGGCACCCCTACTGCACAATGTTTATAATTCCCTTGACCGCTGGGTGGTCCTCCCGTGGGTCACCTGGGTAGAGGTAGTTACCACCTTGTAACTCCATCTCACAATGCTTGCTATCTTCTTTGAAACAGAAGGACCTGAATACAGCAGCTTCCTGACTCACCAGCAAGGACCCTTAGCGCATCGCTCGAGACAGTCCGGTAAGCACAAGTTATACGTAGGGCAGCAATTCTCTGCCGGCAGCCGTTCCCGTCCAGCCACGACTAAAGTTTTTGTCTGCTAGTGAAAGGAAGTGGCTTACGACTATTTGAGAGTCAACCGCATAGGGGGGGGGGGGGTAGTTTCTGAGAAACAGAGTTGCAGACATGAGATACGCTCCAAAAATTCCAAATTTGGCTACGTTAGGACAAGTGAAATACAAGTTTTCACTAAATTTCACGATGGTAGGGTGCACAAGTTAATCTCTCGTGGAATTACCCATAATATAGAGTTGATCAATACCTATCTAACGAAGTATCAATTGAAATTTCTTTATACACCGTTGATGAGATATTTCCCTTTCGCGGCACGTTTTAAAACCGTCAATAGTGGCGTGAAGTGATCACCACCACCGCAAACATCATCTTAGAAAATAACAGCCTCTAAAAAAGCCGAGAAAAGAGAGGAAGAAATGTTTAATGTTACACTGAAGAAATCAGCGAGTGAAATTATGGGTACGATTCGACCAACTTGTTTATATGGAGAACGACGCCTTCAAAATTCAGTTAGTGGCGACTTCTAGCAACGCCAAGAGGATTCTTTTCCACGCTATTCAGTTTCCACGATATTCAGTTTCCACGTACGTTATTCAGTTTCCACGCTATTCAGTTTCCACGTTATTCAGTTTCCACGCTATTCAGTTTCCATGCTATTCAGTTTCCACGCTATTCAGTTTCCACGTTATTCAGTTTCCACGCTATTCAGTTTCCACGTTATTCAGTTTCCACGCTATTCAGTTTCCACGCAATTCAGTTTCCACGTTATTCAGGTTTTACTAACTTTTCCACGTAAATCCGGATGCACGTTATTCAGATTCCACGTTATTCAGGTTTTGCGTCTTAATCATAGTAAAATGATTAAATCAGGGTAATCGTGATTAAATCAGGGTAATCAGGATTAGAAAATCTAATCATAATTTAAACAAGATTTCATCATTCTAATCAGGATATAATTTTTAATCCGGATTAAATCATTTAACCAGATCGAATCGAGATTTTATAATTAAAATCAACACTAAAGTACGATAATTTAATATTAATTATTGATGGTTCTTTCGTAAATGTATTTGATTGAAATGATAAAAAAATAACTTATCGCATTTTATTTAAAACATCCGAAAACATCACAGCTTTGTAACAAGTTGTCACAGCTTAGTTACACGAGTTATCACCGCTTAGTAATTAAGGTAACATTGTAATAGGAACGACTTTTTTTCATGTAACATTATTCTGATCCGCTCGTTCTAATCACGCACAATTGTAATCATTCCATTCACCAATATAATCATTCTGATTCTCCTTCAAATTTCTAATCGCGATTTAATCATACTAATCATGATTAAATCGTTTCAATAGGGATTTAATTATTTTAATCAGATTTTTTCATTTAATCATGATTAAATCAGATTTTTCCATTTAATCATGAATAAATCAGATTTTTCATTTAATCATGATTAAATCAGATTTTTTCATTTAATCGTGATTAAATCAGATTTTTTCATTTAATCATGATTAAATAAGATTTAAACATTCTAATCATGATTAAACGTGATTTAATCAACAGAATCGTGATTAAATTGAATTTAATCAAAATAATCACGATTAAATCGGATTTAATCTTTCGAGGGGTGCGTCGTTAATCAAGGAAGTGACCTGCCCCTCAGATTTAAAAGTTTTCTTCAAAATTTTCTCTCGGTTTCTCCGGCCTTAATTTTTTAACACTTCCTTTTCTCGGGCAAACGTTTCTATTTGAAGTTTTGCTTCTTCAAAATACTTCATACATTCAGCACCTGTTAGATGTTGTAGAGTTTCTTGACTTTACGTCCCGTAGTTTTATTAAATTCAATTCGTTTTGGATATGTTATAAAAGGGAATATAAATTACCAATACATATTCTTAAAGGATTAATGAATACTAAGATAATTATATAACTGACTTCATCTAAATCAGTGGGAATCTTAATTTTTCAACAGCCCCTTTCCGGGCCGCTACCCAGGCTGAAACGAAGAAGAGATCCAAATACTCGGTGCTTGAGTAACACTATATGTTTAAAGCAGTGGCCATCGCTATAGGTCGTAGGATTCGATCCGTCACTAATAGCGTTTTCCATTGGGAACCTCCGAGCACTCCCGGGGTGCTCCAAAATCAAAATCGTATTCCATTGGGAAAAAATGGGCAACTCCGAGAGGGAGGATCGTCTTCCATTGACCAAGGTACTCCCTCCCGGAGTGCTCCCGGAGTGCTCCCGGAGTGCTCCAGCTGCGCCAACTCAAGAGTCGGAGGGAAACAAAAGAGTGTTCCGAAAACGTTTCGTATTTCATTGGAAGCTACCAGGGCGCCTCCTACAGAGAGCAGTGACGTCATTCAACAAATCCGGATCACACTCAGAGGTTCCCAATGGAAAACGCTATCAGTTTCCTACTTAATCCAGTTTTTCAGAAAGAAATAATAAAGAAGAATAAGTTCCATCAATTGCTAAAAATAAATTCTATCCCGAAGGTCAAAGTGAAGAGTCTATCGACTAGCCCAAAAAATCGTCCAATAGCCCAACGATAAATTTCTCGTGAATGACTGTCTAAAGTAGCCCAATTGGGCTGGAAAACCGCCCAACTGGCAGCCCTGTTTAAGCCTTTGCGTCATAAGCAGACGGTAGGGAAAAAACGGATGTCCCGTCCAAGGCCAGTGCTGCCAGCTAAACTATTGGAATGCGAACCCCCCCACTATTGACATGGGTCTATTGGCCATGATAGTTGAACGTCTCTTCTACGTCACGAGTGACGCGCCCGATACATCTAAACAAGAAGGCCAATGTTACTTTATAAAAAGGCCTATTTTCAAGTCGCGTGTCTCGGCGTACTTTGAAAGAATTCTAGATATTCCCGCGTCACAAACGAGTGACGAACGTGTATTTTCCAGCACGGGACTGACACTTGGTCCTCTAAGAACGAATTTAAAAAGTTCAACTCTTTCGCAACAAACTGTTCTTCACTAAAATTGTTTAAATAAATAAATGCCTCTTGTTATATTTTGTATTGCATATCTACATCTACACTATATAATAAAATAAAAAAAACTTCATGCTATGGGTTGCGGTGGTTCTTCGGGTCTTATCGGGTTTCCGGGTCGGGTCGAGAAAAATCGATTTTTTAATTTATCGGGTCGGGTCGGGTCGGGCAAAAATTATTTTCATTTTCTACGGGTCGGGTCGGGTCGGGCAAAATTTAATTTTAAAAATTTCGGGTCGGGTCGGGTCGGGTCGGGTCGGGCAAAATTTTATTTTAATAATTTCGGGTCGGGTCGGATCGGGCAAATTTTATTTTTACGTTTTTCGGGTCGGGTCGGGTCGGGTCGGGCCGGAAAAAAAGTGGGCCAGCAGGGGGAGGGGGTGGAAGTGGACACGCCCCCTTTTTACATTTTAATTTTTAACTAATGAACTACTTACTTTATAAACAAAATCTCAACGGAATTATAATTATTAGGGCTAAGGTAGTTAATGCAAATTATTTCGTGGATGCAGTAGAGTCAGAAGGGGGTACGCAGCGGTTTCATTTCCCCCCACTTCATTTAATTTGAATATATCGCATTTAATTTTAGCTTTAATCTCGTTCCATACATCCAATATATATTTTTTCATGTTAATTAAGTCTCCGGGCTACTAATAATCTTTTATTTTATTCCGAGTAACAATTATTTAATTTTTATCGCGGGTTTCTTATTCCTAGTTTGCGCTTTCAGCGAGAAGTCTTTGTATGTATCAAAAATTGATCGAACTTCTTCGTAACCAAGTGACATTTTACATATGATTTCAACAAATGTCTCTGCGAGATCCTTACAAGTCTTCATTTTATCGGTTTTCTTCATTCCATCTATTAGAAGTGCATTGTGGGTACCTTCTACTTGTTCTTTCTCTTCCAAACCACCATAAAGCTGTTTCCTGGCCTTAGTTTCTATACTTTCTACAGGGGTGCTGGCGTCTTGCTCAATCCCTTTCTTGATAATGTCTAGAGTAAAGGATTCCAAAACATGTACCACTTTCGCTTTATCGTTTGGTAAGAGAAGTGAACCGTCGCTCGCAAAAAGTCCACGTGGAATAGCTCCGAACTCAAACTTTCCAATACATTATTTCAAGTTCAAATCCCGACTTCTAGCGACAACTGTAAATCTTTGTAAAAGGTCACGTTCTTCAGTAATTTTTACGATCTTCTCCCCTACGCGAACTGATCGACTAGCGTTGCCCGTCTTAAATGTACGAAGTTTGACTTTTTTCATTGGCGCCCAGACACTGAATTTTCCGTTACGTAGACGATCAGATACAAATGCTTTAAATTTTTCTAGACCAACTTCGTCTCTCATGATGATGTCGTGAGTAGCGGTTGAATCCACTACTCTATGGGTTAAGATATTTTGAAGGTCCGCCGATTCGAGTTGGAAAGGATCACCGTGAGACTTTATGACATTCGTTAGCTTATTAACATTTTCCTCAATACGTTTGTACTTCCTACCAGAACTTTCACGATGTTTGTTATCTTTGGTATTGTCAGATATACCATAGTTTAATTCAAAGTCAAAAACCAATTCTGAAAGCATCGGAGATATTGTAAAGAAACGCTGAAGCGCATCGATATTTTGGGTTATTCCGACTATACCTCCGTTTACTTTTAGACGGCGGTTTTCGTGTTCAATGGCGTGGTCAGGACCGATTGAGGTAAACGGAATTTTACTTTTAGTAACGCTACAATAACCTTTCTTAAGTTCTTGCCAAATTTCTGGTCTCTTAGTTTCAATTTCCTGCATGGTGTACAAGTACAAAGGCAGTACTCTCGCATAGTTTAGGTGGTCATGAGCGAAAAAATACTTCACAAGCTTTTGAGTTGCACTCAGATGTAAGTCAAGGTCGCCGTTGCGAGTCGCGCGGATGAACTCCAAGATGGATAAAAATTGTCTCATGTAATTGATAACAAATATAGCGAGTGGATTTGAATATTTTTTTGACTTGGCTATTTCCTGAAGAAGTGGGCCTTTTATCGTCAGAGAAGCAATATATTCCTTTAATAAATCGCCATTCCTGGACTCATCTCTTATGTTTTTGTACAGAAATCTTATCTCGGAAGCTATTTTTCGAATCGATTCCGCCTCAACTGGATCCTTGGTTAAAACCTGAGAGATATATAGTTTGTACAGAGAAAGTACGGTAGTTGTGTGGGCTTCTATACAACGGTACATATGCCGTCCAGTTAAAATTATCGTCACTGTAGCGGCAGAGTACATCCCTGATTCAACCCACGCTTGATCAACTCCAGAGCCTTCAACATACTTTCCAAGCGCCGCAAAAGCCCAAAACACAATGTGTAGCTCGCCCGGTCGAAATAAAAATTATTTTCTGATGTCTCCTCTCGCAACCCATAGTTTCATCGCCATATCATATAACTGCAGGTCGAGAGTTAAAACGGTCACAGCGTTTGGTCCCATTGCCGCGTGATTTACGCGCTTAGCCATCTTAGTTCGTCGGTGAAGATGTCAGAAGCGGTGCTAGAAGGGCCACATTACAGATATTTCGCGATTCCGATATCGATGAATTAAATGAAGACCAAGTACCGAACATGTGTGCGTCATCCTTGAGTACAGAAGCTAAAATCCAGGCCATGTCTTCGTTTGAAATTGTCAAATTTTTTATTTCTTCATTAAAGGACTTCAAAGGAAATATTTCAGCTTTTACTTCTGGTTGTTAACAGAAGTCTTCAAATTCAGTTTCTGGTGGAGATTCGGCATTTCTAGTAATTTTTAGTTTGCCTGCCTGTGATGGGCGGTTTCTCTGAATTCTTAGCTTGAAATACCGCTACTGCAGTTCCGTGAAACGAACCTTGACCGGACGGCAAAGAAACTAAAAAACGATGTTGTCCATGGCAAACCAAACAAAACTATCTGCCACTAACCACGTTGGTAGGCATACACCGCCATGCTTAGTCATTTCTTGCCTTATAGTCGAGGACATATCCTTTCCTAGTGTAATCAACTTATCATAGCTAATAGATAATCCCAAATCATGGAGTTTGTTGATCAATAGCTTAGAACGAGTGATTCTGTGAACGTCAAGTCCAAGACCTACTGTCAGTGGTGTATCTGGTGGTGCATAAAATCCGCGTTCATTTTGGCTAAGTGGTTTATAGCTAAGTTGTCTCGTAGTCTTAACAACTCGTAGTATATGATCTACCAACGATAAAACGTCTTTTTCAATAACGTGTTTGCATCTTTCAGTTTCGATTTTACGATTACCACAGACGATCATTTTGCAAAACTCAGTAAGCAGCTTCGGTCTTTCAAAATTTGAAAATTCTCCTTCAAAAGTCCATTTCGGAAAATTAAACACTTCTCTTCGTACGATATTAGCGGCTTTCCTTAAAATCTCTAAATCTTCATCTAAAGTAATTTTACTTTGATAGACCGCAGCCTTAACGGCACTATTGGACATCACAATTTCCGGTTCTGTAACTTTCGAGGATTTCTGAAAATGTACATCTGGAATTTTATCAAGGATCAGACTTTTTATGTAACGTTTGTAGTTATAACCATCGTCAACTTCCATATCGTTCTCTTCAAGTAAGTTTTTATATGTGGTTTGCACGTCATTCACATTCAACATCACGTTTGATTTAGACGATAGTTCAAAAGAAACTGCGTGTATAATCGAGCTATCCACAATGGTTTTCACAAAGTCAAACTGCTCAGTTTCAGTTGGTTTATCTTTGGATATTTTTCTTTTCATTCTTGTCAGGCATGACAAGTGATATTTCAAATCCAACGCTACTGCTGCATGAGGGTCGTCTGTTGTTGAAAGGCAACTCAGGCGGAATCTCGTCCCTTCATCTGTAGTTTTTGTACCTATAATCTTCAATTGCGCTCCCATATTGGCTGTGGTCACTTCATGTACCGCTTCTTTTTCTTCTTTTTGACATAAAATGCAAAGCTCTTTGTTGTATCCCCCTCTGGACGGATGTTTAATTTTCGACGACATAAGAGGTGGACCAGGACGCCCTACACCACAAATATTTCAATAAGTCTAAAAGTAACACTAGCCTTTAAACAGGGTAAATAAACGTAAAGGTATGTTAGTATTGTTTCAACTCAAATTATGAATTATTTGTACGTCGTGAAGTACGAATGAAAACCTAATTCCACGTATATAAAATCAGTAGCAGCGCCAGCAACAGACCGGGGTAGGCCTGGGCCTACTTGAAATCTTGGTAGGGGCCTCAAAAGTCATCTTAAGGGGCCTCCAAGTTATTCCTTCCGCGTAGAGTTTGAAAGTTCTCTCACCACTAGTTAAAGGGGTTTCCCCGAGATCTTCGGTTTCCCCTTCCCATGAAAACTTGCTGAGATTAACGTTAATAGTAAGTGTAGGCAGCTGACGGTTAGCCTGCGTGCCCTGTAGGGCTTGCCACCACCCTGCTACGCAATATAACCCGGCCACTGGTTAAAAGGCCTTATAAGTCGCAAGATGACTTAGGCCTGTAGTGGTGCCTAGGGTATTAGCCTAGCTGATTATTATTATGATTATTATTATTAATATATGGGCCTCCAAATTATTTAATATCATAAAATTCTTTAAAAATTGCACCACTTGCTTAAAAAAATTAAACGGATTTGAAAAAATTGTGGTGGGGCCCTCAAATGATTGGCCTACCTCTCCAAAAATCCTGGTGCCGCTACTGTATTAAATGTAAAACAAAAAGAGATCTAACCTATTTTAGGTTTTTTCGATAAATCGTAACCAATTTCGGCCTCTTTAAACCTTTTTTCCGCTCTTTGAATTTTCAATCTACTTGTTAAATCTTGATAACAATTTCTGTGGTACTTAATTCCAATTTTCAACAAATCGTTAACTTCTTTATTTTTCCACAATTGAACCAGTGGATGAAATGCTTCTCTCCATATTCCAAGCGTAATGTTGCACAATCTTTTATTTTACGAATAGAATCTTCACTTATAGCGTCACTTAATTGAGTGGTTTTTACATTTTGGCAAATTATACAAGCAGTATAATCTATCTCGAGCGGCCGCTTTTTCCGCCATTACGCTCATTTGTAACTAAAATACCTGTTATAGTTTTAGTTTCGGTTAGTTACTACATGTGTCACTAGATGGCGCCAGCATATCCATTGAAAACTATCACCTTTACAAAAGGCGATTTTAGTATTTGGAAATAATAATACCAGCTAATAATAATTTGAAACGTTTCAGTTTTTTACCGTAAAACATATTTCAAACGTAAATTTATCCAAATAACAAAAAATCTCAAGTAGGTGGGGGTACATTAAAACTCGCGCCAAAAATTAAATATTTGTTATTCGGAATAAAATAAAAGATTATTAGTAGCCCGGAGACTTAATTAACATGAAAAATATATTGGATGTATGGAACGAGATAAAAGTTAAAATTAATTGCGATATATTAAAACTAAATAAAGTGGGGGAGAAATTAAACCGCTGCCCCCCCCCTCCTGACGCTACTGCATCCACGAAAAAATTTGCATTAACTATCTTAGCCCTAATAATTATAATTCCACTAAGATTTCTTTTATAAAGTAAGTAGTTCATTAGATAAAAATTAAAATGTAAAAAGGGGGCGTGTCCACTTCCACCCCCTCCCCCTGCCGATTCAGGCCTCTAAAATTCGGGCAACTTTTTTTTCTTACTCTCCGGGATCAATATTATGGGTTTATAAAAAAAATCGCTTTTTACAAGCAACAATTTATTTTTGAACAATTCAAACCCCACTAAATAGCGAAAAAGTTTTCTTGGCCAACTCTAATTCTCATTTCATCAGTAAACATTATCTCAGTACTTTTAACTTTCATAGCTCTTCTTATCTGTTCCACGTGTTTAGTACTAGGATTTTCATGGTAGCCATCGAATACAACACAGCACTCGGAACCGTAGTGCTTTTTTACGTAGGCTATATAGGTAATATAGAGATCGTTATAAGTGACGTTTTGTGGCCACACAACACGGTGCAAAAGATAGCCTCCGTCAATAACTTTAAAAGACCTATCCGACGGATAACTTGTCGTACAAGCTACGTGAGACTCTATAAGTCCGTATAAAACAGATTTGTTGGTTTTTCGCATTGAATGCTCGTCGAACACGGGACGAGGAGCAAGTTCGAATTTCAAACAAGAGGCCAATTCTTCGTCCGTCTTGATGACACATACAATACGGTTAAATAATTGCATAGTATTTACGGATATTACTTCGTCGCAAACTTTGACAGTGTTTGATATAGATGCAAAATTCAGTACCTTATCCTTACGGCGCAAATGAACATCTCCGTAACTTTTTCTAATCATATTTTCGAAAGCTTGTTGTTTTTAATACGACGGAAGGTGCGAATCGTTCCGAAACAGCTGTAGCGTTGTATCAATAAACGTTTTATTGTGTAACAGTGCTGTAATTATATTTTATTTAGTACTATGCACAAGCTAACCAGTTCATTTCTCATTTAGAATTTATATCTCAATTATCAAAAACAAGGCTTCCTATACCAAGTGATATCCTCTTTAAGGGGGAAGACTACAGTGGCCATTGTCTACTTTCGCGCTATTTCAAGCTGAACTCTTTTAATTTTGTATTTTAACTTAAAAAAATAATATTTAAGTGTAGAACAGCCTCTAGTTTAGTGTTTAAAATAATTTTGACAATTTTAAATTTAAAAGTAATTAAGTTATTACGTTTTAATTCGGACCCCCGGAGCTAAACAAGTTGGTCAAGCGCCCAAACTACCCTTTAGTTAGGACCTTATATCCCGTTAATTATCAAAATTATTTTAAGCACTAGAGGGAGGCTCAGCCTAATAAGAAAAATATAATTCAATTATGTAAATGTTAAAACAGAAATGTTCAGCTTGAACGAAAAAGAGGCTTTTACTGTATTCTTCCCCCTGAACAGCTCAAAATGCTGATTTTCAAGAGCGTCAACAAATTTAATTTCTAAAAGTATGAAATCTGTAACGTGGCATACTTATTGCTTATGCACTCATGCTAATAACTATAGTTAAATGAAGATTTTATAATGGTACTCAAGTAAAACTCTGTATATCCTATTTCTTATGACTCTTATACGTGTATAAATTCTGATCACATGGCTGCGGCTGCATGAAACGGCTGCGGCTGCATGAAACGGCTGGCGGCGGCTGCGGCTGGATGAAACGGCTAGCTGTGGCTGCAGCGGCTGGGAGCACCGGTATATAAATTCTGATCACATGGCTGCGGCTGGATGGAACGGCTAGCTGCGGCTGCAGCGGTTGGGAGCACCGGTATATAAATTCTGATCACATGGCTGCGGCTGCATGAAACGGCTGCGGCTGCATGAAACGGCTGCGGCTGCATGAAACGGCTGCGGCTGAAAGAAACGGCTGGCGGCGGCTGCGGCTGGATGAAACGGCTAGCTGTGGCTGCAGCGGCTGGGAGCACCGGTATATAAATTCTGATCACATGGCTGCGGCTGGATGAAACGGCTAGCTGTGGCTGCAGCGGCTGGGAGCACCGGTATATAAATTCTGATCACATGGCTGCGGCTGGATGGAACGGCTGGTGGCGGCTGCGGCTGGACGGGAGCGGCTGATTGCGGCAGCGGCTGGATGGAACGGCCAGCTGCAGCTGCGGTGCTTTAGAGCACCGGTCTATAAATTATGATCACATGGCTGTGGCTGGACGGGAACGGCTGAATGCGGCTGCGGATCGACGGAACGGCTGGCGGCGGCTTGGAGCACCGGTCTATAAATTCTGACCACTTGCCTGCCGACCATTGTAATTTGCGTTGCGGACATTTGAGGGTAGAAATGTTCGCGTAAAATATCGTCGGCCCAACGGATATTTCTTAACGGCTCTCCAACTTTAAAACTTGGTACCTGCCAACTCTAAAACAGCATGACGGCGGTTTATTTACGGTATCGGCCCATGGTTTGGCCGTGGTCCCGACCATTGTAGTTGGTGTTGCGGACATTTGATGGTCGATATGTCTGCAAACTGGCCGCCTCAGCGGATTGGGTTGCCTGCTGTGGGGCTGCGGGCCTCGGTATGAGGGCACGTCGGACCCATCTCCCGGCCTTTTGGATCACACCGGGATCTCCGGTGCCAGCTGTGCCGGGTTATGCGGGCTGCTGTGTGCCTGTCGTTCCCCTTTATGCGCTCTCTCCAGAGGGCTTGGCTCCCTGCCTCTGTAGGTGGGGTGTCGGCCGGAGTTGCTGCAGCGGTTGGGAGCACCGGTATATAAATTCTGATCACATGGCTGCGGCTGGATGAAACGGCTAGCTGTGGCTGCAGCGGTTGGGAGCACCGGTATATAAATTCTGATCACATGGCTGCGGCTGCATGAAACGGCTGCGGCGGCTGCGGCTGGATGAAACGGCTAGCTGCGGCTGCAGCGGTTGGGAGCACCGGTATATAAATTCTGATCACATGGCTGCGGCTGCATGAAACGGCTGCGGCTGCATGAAACGGCTGGCGGCGGCTGCGGCTGGATGAAACGGCTAGCTGTGGCTGCAGCGGCTGGGAGCACCGGTATATAAATTCTGATCACATGGCTGCGGCTGGATGGAACGGCTAGCTGCGGCTGCAGCGGTTGGGAGCACCGGTATATAAATTCTGATCACATGGCTGCGGCTGCATGAAACGGCTGTTGGTGGCTGCAGCGGCTGGGAGCACCGGTATATAAATTCTGATCACATGGCTGCGGCTGGATGGAACGGCTGGCGGCGGCTGCGGCTGGATGAAACGGCTAGCTGCGGCTGCAGCGGTTGGGAGCACCGGTATATAAATTCTGATCACATGGCTGCGGCTGGATGAAACGGCTAGCTGCGGCTGCAGCGGTTGGGAGCACCGGTATATAAATTCTGATCACATGGCTGCGGCTGCATGAAACGGCTGCGGCTGCATGAAACGGCTGGCGGCGGCTGCGGCTGGATGAAACGGCTAGCTGTGGCTGCAGCGGCTGGGAGCACCGGTATATAAATTCTGATCACATGGCTGCGGCTGGATGGAACGGCTAGCTGCGGCTGCAGCGGTTGGGAGCACCGGTATATAAATTCTGATCACATGGCTGCGGCTGGATGAAACGGCTAGCTGCGGCTGCAGCGGTTGGGAGCACCGGTATATAAATTCTGATCACATGGCTGCGGCTGGATGGAACGGCTAGCTGCGGCTGCAGCGGTTGGGAGCACCGGTATATAAATTCTGATCACATGGCTGCGGCTGGATGGAACGGCTAGCTGTGGCTGCAGCGGCTGGGAGCACCGGTATATAAATTCTGATCACATGGCTGCGGCTGGATGGAACGGCTAGCTGCGGCTGCAGTGGTTGGGAGCACCGGTATATAAATTCTGATCACATGGCTGCGACTGCATGAAACGGCTGCGGCTGCATGAAACGGCTGGCGGCGGCTGCGGCTGGATGAAACGGCTAGCTGTGGCTGCAGCGGCTGGGAGCACCGGTATATAAATTCTGATCACATGGCTGCGGCTGGATGGAACGGCTAGCTGCGGCTGCAGCGGTTGGGAGCACCGGTATATAAATTCTGATCACATGGCTGCGGCTGCATGAAACGGCTGCGGCTGCATGAAACGGCTGGCGGCGGCTGCGGCTGGATGAAACGGCTAGCTGTGGCTGCAGCGGCTGGGAGCACCGGTATATAAATTCTGATCACATGGCTGCGGCTGGATGGAACGGCTAGCTGCGGCTGCAGCGGTTGGGAGCACCGGTATATAAATTCTGATCACATGGCTGCGGCTGGATGAAACGGCTAGCTGCGGCTGCAGCGGTTGGGAGCACCGGTATATAAATTCTGATCACATGGCTGCGGCTGGATGGAACGGCTGGTGGCGGCTGCGGCTGGACGGGAGCGGCTGATTGCGGCAGCGGCTGGATGGAACGGCCAGCTGCAGCTGCGGTGCTTTAGAGCACCGGTCTATAAATTCTGATCACATGGCTGTGGCTGGACGGGAACGGCTGAATGCGGCTGCGGATCGACGGAACGGCTGGCGGCGGCTTGGAGCACCGGTCTATAAATTCTGACCACTTGCCTGCCGACCATTGTAATTTGCGTTGCGGACATTTGAGGGTAGAAATGTTCGCGTAAAATATCGTCGGCCCAACGGATATTTCTTAACGGCTCTCCAACTTTAAAACTTGGTACCTGCCAACTCTAAAACAGCATGACGGCGGTTTATTTACGGTATCGGCCCATGGTTTGGCCGTGGTCCCGACCATTGTAGTTGGTGTTGCGGACATTTGATGGTCGATATGTCTGCAAACTGGCCGCCTCAGCGGATTGGGTTGCCTGCTGTGGGGCTGCGGGCCTCGGTATGAGGGCACGTCGGACCCATCTCCCGGCCTTTTGGATCACACCGGGATCTCCGGTGCCAGCTGTGCCGGGTTATGCGGGCTGCTGTGTGCCTGCCGTTCCCCTTTATGCGCTCTCTCCAGAGGGCTTGGCTCCCTGCCTCTGTAGGTGGGGTGTCGGCCGGAGTTGCTGCAGCGGTTGGGAGCACTGGTATATAAATTCTGATCACATGGCTGCGGCTGGATGAAACGGCTAGCTGTGGCTGCAGCGGTTGGGAGCACCGGTATATAAATTCTGATCACATGGCTGCGGCTGCATGAAACGGCTGCGGCGGCTGCGGCTGGATGAAACGGCTAGCTGCGGCTGCAGCGGTTGGGAGCACCGGTATATAAATTCTGATCACATGGCTGCGGCTGCATGAAACGGCTGCGGCTGCATGAAACGGCTGGCGGCGGCTGCGGCTGGATGAAACGGCTAGCTGTGGCTGCAGCGGCTGGGAGCACCGGTATATAAATTCTGATCACATGGCTGCGGCTGGATGGAACGGCTAGCTGCGGCTGCAGCGGTTGGGAGCACCGGTATATAAATTCTGATCACATGGCTGCGGCTGCATGAAACGGCTGTTGGTGGCTGCAGCGGCTGGGAGCACCGGTATATAAATTCTGATCACATGGCTGCGGCTGGATGGAACGGCTGGCGGCGGCTGCGGCTGGATGAAACGGCTAGCTGCGGCTGCAGCGGTTGGGAGCACCGGTATATAAATTCTGATCACATGGCTGCGGCTGGATGAAACGGCTAGCTGCGGCTGCAGCGGTTGGGAGCACCGGTATATAAATTCTGATCACATGGCTGCGGCTGCATGAAACGGCTGCGGCTGCATGAAACGGCTGGCGGCGGCTGCGGCTGGATGAAACGGCTAGCTGTGGCTGCAGCGGCTGGGAGCACCGGTATATAAATTCTGATCACATGGCTGCGGCTGGATGGAACGGCTAGCTGCGGCTGCAGCGGTTGGGAGCACCGGTATATAAATTCTGATCACATGGCTGCGGCTGGATGAAACGGCTAGCTGCGGCTGCAGCGGTTGGGAGCACCGGTATATAAATTCTGATCACATGGCTGCGGCTGGATGGAACGGCTAGCTGCGGCTGCAGCGGTTGGGAGCACCGGTATATAAATTCTGATCACATGGCTGCGGCTGGATGGAACGGCTAGCTGTGGCTGCAGCGGCTGGGAGCACCGGTATATAAATTCTGATCACATGGCTGCGGCTGGATGGAACGGCTAGCTGCGGCTGCAGTGGTTGGGAGCACCGGTATATAAATTCTGATCACATGGCTGCGACTGCATGAAACGGCTGCGGCTGCATGAAACGGCTGGCGGCGGCTGCGGCTGGATGAAACGGCTAGCTGTGGCTGCAGCGGCTGGGAGCACCGGTATATAAATTCTGATCACATGGCTGCGGCTGGATGGAACGGCTAGCTGCGGCTGCAGCGGTTGGGAGCACCGGTATATAAATTCTGATCACATGGCTGCGGCTGCATGAAACGGCTGCGGCTGCATGAAACGGCTGGCGGCGGCTGCGGCTGGATGAAACGGCTAGCTGTGGCTGCAGCGGCTGGGAGCACCGGTATATAAATTCTGATCACATGGCTGCGGCTGGATGGAACGGCTAGCTGCGGCTGCAGCGGTTGGGAGCACCGGTATATAAATTCTGATCACATGGCTGCGGCTGGATGAAACGGCTAGCTGCGGCTGCAGCGGTTGGGAGCACCGGTATATAAATTCTGATCACATGGCTGCGGCTGGATGGAACGGCTGGTGGCGGCTGCGGCTGGACGGGAGCGGCTGATTGCGGCAGCGGCTGGATGGAACGGCCAGCTGCAGCTGCGGTGCTTTAGAGCACCGGTCTATAAATTCTGATCACATGGCTGTGGCTGGACGGGAACGGCTGAATGCGGCTGCGGATCGACGGAACGGCTGGCGGCGGCTTGGAGCACCGGTCTATAAATTCTGACCACTTGCCTGCCGACCATTGTAATTTGCGTTGCGGACATTTGAGGGTAGAAATGTTCGCGTAAAATATCGTCGGCCCAACGGATATTTCTTAACGGCTCTCCAACTTTAAAACTTGGTACCTGCCAACTCTAAAACAGCATGACGGCGGTTTATTTACGGTATCGGCCCATGGTTTGGCCGTGGTCCCGACCATTGTAGTTGATGTTGCGGACATTTGATGGTCGATATGTCTGCAAACTGGCCGCCTCAGCGGATTGGGTTGCCTGCTGTGGGGCTGCGGGCCTCGGTATGAGGGCACGGCGGACCCATCTCCCGGCCTTTTGGATCACACCGGGATCTCCGGTGCCAGCTGTGCCGGGTTATGCGGGCTGCTGTGTGCCTGCCGTTCCCCTTTATGCGCTCTCTCCAGAGGACTTGGCTCCCTGCCTCTGTAGGTGGGGTGTCAGCCGGAGTTGCTAGCGCATCCGTTCTCTATCCCACTGCTGTGTGCGAAGTGGCGGGCTGGTCGTCCCATTGTTGCACATTCTGCTGGGTTGAGCGGCTTGCGTCGAAGGTGCGACCATCAGTAGTAGGGTTCTGCTACCCATGCTGGTTTTGTCACCTGTCCGGGCTTGTGGACGCTGGCGTAGGGCATTCTGATGATAGGCCTCCGGTGGTGTGGTTTTCTGTTACCGGTACACCGGGCTATAAATTCTGACAACATGCCTAAATTATCGGTGGCCCAACAGATATTCCTTGACGGTTCTTCGACTTTAAAACTTAGTACTTGCCAACTCTAAAACTATTGAAGAATCGAAGCAAAATAAGGTCGGGCCGACGTCGACGCATGATTAAAATCTGTATTTTCGACTCTACTAGATTTAATTTGGTTTTGTCATTTAAACCGATAGACATGTGTGTTATACTAATGGGGCATTCAAATTACCGATAGACCAACACTTAAATCTATCGTGGTAAATATCCCATAATTCAAACTTCTATATCAGAAGTTAATGAAATTTGGGATATTTGTGAACTATACTTGTTTCAAATAAATTCATCTACACCCATGTGACCTATGCCAGAGGGGACTTATTATCAAATAATAGATTTTTCGACTGACTATTTGAACGTAGTAGTAGACGTCATACCAGAAGTTAATTAAAAAATATTTACGTTTTTGTTTTATTATAGCGGAATATTTCCTAGTTTTGTGCGACGTAAGGGCAAATATAACGTCGTACATCAGTTGGCAATTGGTCGGCTAGTATACAAAAGATAGTTCATATTTCGACCTCTAAAAGTACATTCAACCAACTGTTATTTAAAGATGCTTAGTAAATTTCCATAGATACAGTACGGAGTCGCGATTTAAAGGCCAGTCGACTTCCTAACAAAAAATGCACTAGGACATTTTAACGGTAAAAAATAATGTAGGCCGATCATGGGCCGACCGTACTTTATAATTAATTTGAAATATTAACATAAAATATTTTTTTATGCCGACGCAAATTGAAATCTGTATTCTTTGCGACGTGTTACCGACTTCATGCCATCCATTTTGACGGCATGGCAGAGTCGGCATTCATATTAAAAATAGGGTAGGCAACGTGAAAAGGTACAGACGGATTTGCCAACCTATAAACTTCCTAATTTTCGTAATATTTGATTTCAAAATCCTAAGTGTCGGCATAGCCAACCTAAAAAAAAGCATAGGCGGCGTGCCCAAAACAAAGATGGTTTGACCAAACATAAAACATCCTACTTTTCGACGAAATAGTGATAGAGTCGTTTTGGCCAACATTAAAACGTCACTAAATTATATGTTCGTTAATAAGTAAAAAACGTCAACTACCAAAATTCCAGGTTGGCTCTTAGTCGGATAAAATGGCCATACTATTTTTCCGGTGTCCGACCGTTGGCCGACTGTAAATTGGAAGATTTGTGCTACATGGGTTATTAGACTCGAAGTCAGACTCGTTCTCCCTCCCAAATAATATTTTATTTTATAAATCGGATCAGGAATTTGAGAATAGTTCGAGGTCGGAAGTTATCGCGTCGTGGCTAGACGGGAACGGTTTACAGCGGTGGCGGCAGGACGGAAATGGCTGGCGGCGTCAGAACTCGTTGTAGAAGCGGCTTATTAGACACGGAGTCGGACTCGTTCTCCTTCCAAATAATATTTTATTTTATAAATCTGATCAGATATTTGAGAAAAGTTCAGGGTCGGAATTGGCTGGACGGGAACCGTTGGCGGTGGTGGCGGCTGGACGGAAATATCTGGTGGTGGCTGGACGGGAGCGGTTGGCGGTGGTGGCGGCTGGACGGAAATATCTGGCAGTGGCTGGACGGGAATGGCTGGCGGCGGCTGCGCTGCGGCTGGACGGCAACGGCTGGCGGCGTCAGAACTCGTTGTAGAAGCGGCTTATTAGACACGGAGTCGGACTCGTTCTCCCTCCCAAATAATATTTTATTGTATAAATCTGATCAGGATTTTGAGAAAAGTTCGAGGTCGGAAGTTATAGTGTCGTGACTGGACGGGAACGGTTGGCGGCGGTTGCGGCTGGACAGCAACGGCTGGCGGCGTCAGAACTCGTTGTAGAAGCGGCTTATTAGACACGGAGTCGGACTCGTTCTCCCTCCCAAATAATATTTTATTGTATAAATCTGATCAGGATTTTGAGAAAAGTTCGAGGTTTGAAGTTATAGCAGTAGAAGGAAAGTGAGGGCGAGACGCCGATCCCAGGTTCAGGTTTAGGTTCGGGATCGAGATCCGGGATTTAAGGGATGAAATGGGGGTAAAATCGTCGAAAAGTCAATGTATTTAGGGTATTTCTCGCGACGATTTGTTTTCCCGTATATCAACATATTGTGTCCAGGCCAACTTGTTCATTTATCTACGCTTATCTCGAAAGATACTTGAACTTATATCTTATCAAGTTTTATCGTACGGAATAAGTTGAAATTATGTAAAAATTGATAACCTAGGCGACGCGTGCGCAGATTACCCCGGGGGACGCGGTTAATTTGAATTTAAGAGTGTTTTGACGTCATGGAATATTCGTTGTTAAAGTAGAATGGAAAAATTTTTTAAACTTCTTTTAATATCATTGTAGTACGCTTGGCACTTGAACCAATCTCACGAGTATTTCTTAAAACGAATACCTCGATCGCGTTTTATCGTACGAAATAAGTGGAAATTATGTAAGTTGTATGATACTTGATAACCTAGGCAGGAAGATAGCGCGCGCGTGCATGGATTACCTGGGAGGCGCGGATTGCCCGGGCGCGCGGTTAATTTGAATTTAAAACATGGATTCCCTCTCCGAAATAATTCATGTACCCAAAATTGGACCGCAAGTTTTTTTCTTTTTAGGGGAATCTCTATGGGAGTTTAACATTACAATAAAGCTAATAGGTCCAGTTTGGGGTACTTTTGGTCCGAAATGGGGTACATAGGGCCGAAAATGGTGACTTTGGTCGTTTTAAGGGTACTTTTGGTCTAATTTGGTCCATTTTTGGGTACATCAGAAAAGCAGTTGGAAAAACGAAGAGCCTTTTTTTTCCACCCATCTCCAAACTCCAAAAATTTATTGCTTTAATTTATTTATCGCTTCCGTAGGTATAAAATAAGATAAAAACCACTTACCTATATTTTAATTACGGTAAATTAAAAATACTTAATTAGTGTACTAAGTTACGTTTAAAAGAACCTTTTGTAACAATTCCAATATGTAAATATAGCTATAAGGATTGAAAAAATACTTAGTGGTTTTACTGATAAACTCTAAAGGAATTTAATTTTAAAGGGTATCTTAGATTATTGTTTTTAATTTTATTCAAGTTGAAAACGTATTAAGAGTCCTTCAAAGTACTATAAAAGGATTTTATTTACGAACTTAATTCATATTTTCTTCAAACTTTCAATTAGCTTTTATTACTATTTAAATACGGTAAAATATAATTCTTATACACAAATATAGTCAGAAAGATACTATAAAACACTAAAATTAAAATTAAATTAAATTTGTGTGGATAAGATTTGTAAATATTATTTTGAAACTAATAACTTTCACGCTTTATTTAAGTCAAGCCAATAAAAACAATTACCTATATTTTAAATACGGTAAAATATAAATACATTTCCGATATGTAAATAGGTAGAATAACACTATGAAAAGTTCCTTTTTCTTCTTTTAATACGACAACACACAACTCTGATACGCAAATATATAAAGAAAATATAAAAAAAATTTACTCTACGTTCAATACGTTAAAATACATTTCCGATACACAAATATAGATAAAGAAATACTATAAAATGTAAAAAGGTAGAAAAATACTACACATTAACCATTATGAATTTAAGCTTACAACATCCTTCACGTATAGAGCATAACATATATGTTCCTCGTTATCTTTATCGCATGTGTTTTAAATAGCGTATGGAATAAGTTAAGAATGTACTGAAATGGTGTATGTTTAAACCTCGTAGAATAAAGAGTAAAACATATGTTCAGAGTCGGCTTGATTACTAAAGCGAATAACACAGAGACGTTTCCGGTGTAGTCACGTAGGAAGAAAAATACTACAACACTCTCTATACTCTACATTCAACACGTTAAAATATACTTCCGAAATGCCAATATAGGTAGTAAAATACTACAAAATCTCTATACTTTACCTTCAATACGTTAAATTACATTCCAATATGTAAATATAGGAGGAAAAATACTACAAAAGCCTCTTTTCTTGGCGTTCAATATGTTAAAATAGATTTCTGAAATGCAAATGTAGGTAGTAAATACTACAAAATCTCTATACTTTACCTTCAATACGTTAAATTACATTCCAATATGTAAATATAGGAGGAAAAATACTACAAAAGCCTCTTTTCTTGGCGTTCAATATGTTAAAATAGATTTCTGAAATGCAAATGTAGGTAGTAAATACTACAAAATCTCTATACTCTACCTTCAATACGTTAAATTACATTCCTGAAATGTAAATATAGGTAGTAAATACTACAAAAGCCTCTTTTCTTGGCGTTCAATATGTTAAAATAGATTTCTGAAATGCAAATATAGGTAGTAAATACTACAAAAGCCTCTTTTCTTGGCGTTCAATATGTTAAAATAGATTTCTGAAATGCAAATATAGGTAGTAATTACTACAAAAGCCTCTTACTCTACGTTCAATACGTTAAATTAATGATATGCCTCCGATCAAATCGTTCATTTTTTCCTATTTAAATATACGCATTTAAATTAGAATTGCTTCTAGTGTTCGGCAGTCGATTAATTTTTATCCACAAATTTTCCGATTTATTTAAAAAACGTTGGTAAAAAGAATATCATTTTAACTTATTTAATTGTGTTTTTTACCCAACCAAGCATTTATTTGAAAAAAAGTGGTATTTATTTAAATAACCAATAGTTAAATAAAAATTGGTAAATGTTTAAATAATCGAAAGTGAACAAGCCTATTTTTTAAATAAAACAAACAGACTTTAGAGTTGATAAGATTTGTAAATATCATTTGAAACTAATAATTTTCACGCTTTATTTAAGTCAAGCAATTACATTTTTAAAAATGAAAGAAGTTAAACAATATAAAAATTTGTAAATATTGTAAATATTTTTAGGTAATAAAGAAATTAAGAAATGTTTTAATTAAAATATCTTTCATTTTCTACTACATTTTTAAAAATGAAAGAAGTTTAACAATATAATTATTCTAATATAATTTCAAAATCAGGTATTATTTAAACTACAAATGCATAATTTAGTGAAGCAATTCTTATTTAAATACTTTTATTTAATTAATTTGTGTATCTGAAATTTATTAATTGAAAAATAAGTGGGTTTTACTATTTATCACGGTTTTATATATATATATATATATATATATATATATATATATATATATTGGAATTGTTACAAAAGGTTCTTTTAAACGTAACTTAGTACATTAATTTATTTTGGAAGTTCAAAACGTATTAAGAGCCCTTCAGAGTACTATAAAAGGATTTCATTTACCAACTAAATTAATATTTTCTTCAAACTTTCAATTCGTTATAATTTGAATTTAAATGAAAACATCATGGATTATAGGTGAGTAATCTACTATTAGACCGAACTAATTAAAAAAAATACTTAAAGTAAGTGGTTTTACTGGTAAACTCTAAAGGAATTTTGGAATTTTCTAGAATAGCAAAGTAAAACTAAAACGTAAACCAAGTTTAAAACGAAACTAATAACTGGGAGAAAGGTTGAAGTAAGTAATTTTTTTGATTTTTCGTTTTTTAATTTTTGAGTTCCCTATATTATTATAAACTAAATTAAATATAATTTTTGAAAATTTGTGATAAAAGATCTGCTCCTTCGTGTTTTACATATATTTAAAAACTCGAGATTTTAATGAATGGTTTTCAAAGCATGAAAAATATAGCAGATCCTTTGATTTTAATTGTAGTTAGTAGTTACTTAAAAAAAAGTCGCTAGCTGACTTGGAGCTGGTGTAGTTAAATTTTAAAAATGTGTATTTTAAATTTTGTTTGTAAAAGTTTTTTTGAAAAAGTTTAGTATTATAGTTTAAATTTATTAAATAAAATACAATATAAATTATACATTTGGTTTAGTATTTTACTATTGCAAGTAAAATTAATAGTAATTTCAATTACTTTTTTAGTTTTTTTTTTGACAAATATGCAAACTATTTAGTTATTTCAAAAACAAATACGTCGAATTATTTGGTATTCGAAATACTATTGGTTAGTTTTTATATCTTTAATTTATTTTTCAGAACAATTTCTCTTTGTCTAGAGTATAGAGAGTGTTGTAGTATTTTTCTTCCTACGTGACTACACCGGAAACGTCTCTGTGTTATTCGCTTTAGTAATCAAGCCGACTCTGAACATATGCTTTACTCTTTATTCTACGAGGTTTAAACATACACCATTTCAGTACATTATTAACTTATTCCATACGCTATTTAAAACACATGCGATAAAGATAACGAGGAAACAAGTTAACTCTGAACATATATGTTATGCTCTATACGTGAAGGATGTTGTAAGCTTAAATTCATAATGGTTAATGTGTAGTATTTTTCTACCTTTTTACATTTTATAGTATTTCTTTATCTATATTTGTGTATCGGAAATGTATTTTAACGTATCGAACGTAGAGTAAATTTTTTTTTATATTTTCTTTGCGTATCAGAGAAGAAAAAGGAACTTTTCATAGTGTTATTCTACCTATTTACATATCGGAAATGTATTTATATTTTACCGTATTTAAAATATAGGTAATTGTTTTTATTGGCTTGACTTAAATAAAGCGTGAAAGTTATTAGTTTCAAAATGATATTTACAAATCTTATCCACACAAATTTAATTTAATTTTAATTTTAGTGTTTTATAGTATCTTTCTGACTATATTTGTGTATAAGAATTATATTTTACCGTATTTAAATAGTAATAAAAGCGAATTGAAAGTTTGAAGAAAATATGAATTAAGTTCGTAAATAAAATCCTTTTATAGTACTTTGAAGGACTCTTAATACGTTTTCAACTTGAATAAAATTAAAAACAATAATCTAAGATACCCTTTAAAGTTAAATTCCTTTAGAGTTTATCAGTAAAACCACTTTAAGTATTTTTTCAATCCTTATACCTATATTTACATATTGGAATTGTTACAAAAGGTTCTTTTAAACGTAACTTAGTACACTAATTAAGTATTTTTAATTTACCGTAATTAAAATATAGGTAAGTGGTTTTTATCTTATTTTATACCTACGGAAGCGATAAATAAATTAAAGCAATAAATTTTTGGAGTTTGGAGATGGGTGGAAAAAAAAAGGCTCCTCGTTTTTCCAACTGCTTTTCTGATGTACCCAAAAATGGACCAAATTAGACCAAAAGTACCCTAAAAACGATCAAAGTCACCATTTTCGGCCCTATGTACCCCATTTCGGACCAAAAGTACCCCAAACTGGACCTATTAGCTTTATTGTAATGTTAAACTCCCATAGAGATTCCCCTAAAAAGAAAAAAACTTGCGGTCCAATTTTGGGTACATGAATTATTTCGGAGAGGGAATCCATGTTTTAAATTCAAATTAACCGCGCGCCCGGGCAATCCGCGCCTCCCAGGTAATCCGCGCACGCGCGCGCTATCTTCCTGCCTAGGTTATCAAGTATCATACAACTTACATAATTTCCACTTATTTCGTACGATAAAACGCGATCGAGATATTCGTTTTAAGAAATACTCGTGAGATTGGTTCAAGTGCCAAGCGTACTACAATGATATTAAAATGAAGTTTAAAAAATATTTCCATTCTACTTTAACAACGAATATTCCATGACGTCAAAACACTCTTAAATTCAAATTAACCGCGTCCCCCGGGGTAATCTGCGCACGCGTCGCCTAGGTTATCAATTTTTACATAATTTCAACTTATTCCGTACGATAAAACTTGATAAGATATAAGTTCAAGTATCTTTCGAGATAAGCGTAGATAAATGAACAAGTTGGCCTGGACACAATATGTTGATATACGGGAAAACAAATCGTCGCGAGAAATACCCTAAATACATTGACTTTTCGACGATTTTACCCCCATTTCATCCCTTAAATCCCGGATCTCGATCCCGAACCTAAACCTGAACCTGGGATCGGCGTCTCGCCCTCACTTTCCTTCTACTTATAGCGTCATGACTGGACGGGAACGGTTGGCGGAGGAGGCGGCTGGACGGGAACGGTTGGCGGCGCTTTCGATGGACGGAAATGGCTGGCGGCGGTGCAGACTGGACGGGAACAGTTGGCGGTGGTGGCGGCTGTACGGCAACGGCTGGCGGCAACTGTGACTGGACGGAACCGCTGGCGGCGGTTGCGGCTGGACGGGACCGGCTGGCGGCGTAAAGACAGGGACGTACGACGGCGACAGAACTCATTGTAATTATTTTTTGATTTCTTGTATACTTTTGGTAATAGTGTTTATATCATAGATAAAAACTAGCCCACGTTGTTTAAAAGTATTTAAAATTAAAATTAACTTTTATATAAATAAATTTTGAGCGATACATAAGAATTAAACATAATTTATACAGATCATAGAATCAGTGCTTCCCTAGCTTTTTAAGACCAAGTAAAAATTATTTTAGAGTTTTAATTGTCACTTGGTGTAATTTATTTATAATGAACTAATAGTCATCCAGGGAAGTTCCCGGTGGGAAGGTGTGCAGTGTCGAAGAGGCATTACCTCGTTGAACCACGACGGCGAAGCGCTGGATTAAGTAGTGACGGATCGAATCCTACGACCTATAGCGTTGGTCAGTTCCAAACCGAAAGAGCCAAGAGTTTCGATGGCCACTGCTTTAAACATATAGTGTTACTCAAGCGCCGAGTATTTGGATCTCTTCTTGGTTTCAGCCTGGGTATCGGCCCGGAAAGGGGCTGTTGAAAAATTAAGATTCCCACAGACTTAGATGAAGTAAGTTATCTAATTATCTTAGTATTCATTAATTCTTTTAGAATATGTATTGGTAATTTATATTCCCTTTTATAACATATGATACATATCCAAAACGAATTGAATTTAATAAAACTACGGCACGTAAAGTCAAGAAACTCTACAACATCTAAAAAGTGCTGAATGTTTCAAGTATTTTGAAGAAGCAAAACTTCAAATAGAAACGTTTGCCCGAGAAAAGGAAGTGTTAAAAAAATAAGGCCAGAGAAACCGAGAGAAAACTGTTAAATCTGAGGGGCAGGTCACTTAACGACGCGCCCCTCAAAAGATTAAATCCGATTTTATCGTGATTATTCTGATTAAATTCAATTTAATCACGATTCTGTTGATTAAATCACGTTTAATCATGATTAGAATGTTTAAATCTTATTTAATCATGTTTAGAATGTTTAAATCTGATTTAATCATGATTGAATGAAAAAATCTGATTTAATCACGATTAAATGAAAAAATCTGATTAAATCATGATTAAATGAAAAAATCTGATTAAATCATGATTAAATGAAAAAATCTGATTAAAATAATTAAATCCCGATTGAAACGATTTAATAATGATTAGTATGATTAAATCGCGATTAGAAATTTGAAGGAGAATCAGAATGATTATATTGGTGAATGGAATGATTACAATTGTGCGTGATTAGAACGAGCGGATAAGAATAATGTTACATGAAAAAAAGTCATATTACAATGTTACCTTAATTACTAAGCGGTGATAACTCGTGTAACTAAGCTGTGACAACTTGTTACAAAGCTGTGATGTTTTCGGATGTTTTAGATAAAATGCGATGTTATTTTTTTATCATTTCAATTAAAAACATTTACGAAAGAATCAATAATTAATATTAAATTATCGTACTTAAGTGTTGATTTTAATTATAAAATCTCGATTCGATCTGGTTAAATGAATTAATCCGGATTAAAAATTATATCCTAATTAGAATGATGAAATCTTGTTTAAATTACGATTAGATTAATTAAACGTGATTAGATATTCTAATCACGATTACCCTGATTTAATCATTTTAAGACGCACACAAAATGGAAGTGACCTGCCCTCGTCTAAGCGTGGAAAAAGAGGCGCTACATGTGATTAACTTCAGAGTATGAAGAAAAATAACGATGAAAGATTAAAGTGCAAGAATTGTTAAGACTGGATTTGTTTCACTTGTTTGAAACCAAGTGAAGGAAACTGTGAATAATTACCTAATGAAGTGCCGAAGAATTTCTGCAAATACTGTTTACCAGAAGAATAAATATTTCTATTTTATAAAATAACACTATAAACACTTATTAAAATTTTTCATATCTAAATATTGAGATTCTGTTTTTAATTGTTTCTATGATCTGTATAAATTAAATTTATTATGTATCGCTCGAAATTTATATGGGGTTAAAGATTAATTTAAATTTTTATTACTCTTAAACCACAAGGGCTAGTTTTTATCTATTAGGGGTTGAAATTTCAAGTCTGACGTATTGAACATTCGAATTACATGTAATTAATTATTACTAATGTGCTAAACATTACTCCTTATACGCGACAACAAGATGGTCAAGAGCAGTATTTTCTATAAGTCACGGGAATTTATATATTATAGTCGTTGGTGTAGGTCAAGAGTATATAATATTAACACTAATGGCAAAAGTATACAATATAACAAAATTAGTACGTTCCTGTCTTGACAGCGCCAGCCGTTCCGTCCAGTCGCAACCGTCGCCAACCGTTCCGGTCCTGCCGCAGCCGTACACAGCCGTTTCCGTCCAGCCACCACCGCCGTAAGCCGTTCCCGTTCAGCCACGACGCTCTAACTTACGTCTTCGAACTTTTCTCAAATTCCTGATCAGATTTATAAGAGAAATATTATTTGGAAGGAGAACGAGTCCGACTTCGAGTCTAATAAGCCGCTTCTACAACGAGTTCTGACGCCGCCAGCCGCTCCCGTACAGCCGCAGCGCAGCCGCCGTCAACCATTCCCGTCCAGCCGCAACCGCCGCCAACCGTTCCCGTCCAGTCTGCACCGCCGCCAGCTATTCCCGTCCAGCCGCAACCGCCGCCAATCGTTCCCGTCCAGCCACCACCACCGACCACTGTTTCCGTCCAGTCTGCACCACCGCCAGCTATTTCCGTTCAGCCGCCACCACCGCCAACCGTTCCCGTCCAGCCACGACGTTATAACTTCCGACCTCGAACTTTTCTCAAATTCCTGATCAGATTTATAAGAGAAATATTATTTGGAAGGAGAACGAGTCCGACTTCGAGTCTAATAAGCCGCTTCTACAACGAGTTCTGACGCCGCCAGCCGCTCCCGTACAGCCGCAGCGCAGCCGCCGTCAGCCATTCCCGTCCAGCCGCAACCGCCGCCAACCGTTCCCGTCCAGTCTGCACCGCCGCCAACCGTTCCCGTCCAGTCACGACGCTATAACTTCCGAACTCGAACTTTTCTCAAATTCCTGATCAGATTTATAAAATAAAATATTATTTGGAAGGAGAACGAGTCCGACTTCGAGTCTAATAAGCCGCTTCTACAACGAGTTCTGACGCCGCCAGCCGTTGCCGTCCAGCCGCCACCACCGTCAACTGTCCCCGTCCACCGAAACCGCCGCCAACCGTTCCCGTCCAGCCACGACGCTATAACTTCCGACCTCGAACTTTTCTCAAATTCCTGATCAGAATTTATAAAATAAAATATTATTTTAATGATTGTGAAACTGTTTTTTTTTATTTCATTAATTTAGTATCTGTTTTTCAAAAATTATATATTGTCGAGAGAAAGACCATAGTTATTTGGTAAAACAGTGAGGTTAACTTGCGATTGAGTTTTGGTAAGATGCCAAATGATTTTCCAAACACATGCAGATCTCTTCGCTCATTCGCTGACCACTCCCGCTCACTTGCAGACCATAGCTCAAGTCATGGATTTTCCATGTCCAACTTTACTATAATTCTTTAAATTTCATTAAAAATATCTGCGACTACATAAATTTTACCTCGTATAGTGAATTGTTAAACCTAATTGGCTATAACGCAATTTCCTTTGATAAATATTGTTCCACCAGTTCACTCATAAACTTCATTTTTGTCTAAAATATATTTTTCTAAAGAAAGTGTTACTCGTTCTTAGATAATTAAAATAATAATTAAATTTTATTTATATTTCTTTGTTAATTAACCTTTTTTTAGAAATTTTCGTTATATAAAATCTTACTATTTTATAAAATGTATTTATTTTGGTTTTAAAACTATAGTCAGGGCCGTCTTATACTTTTGCCGCCAAAAAATCTGCCACCCTTTTATTTATGCAAAATCGTCTTTTCGGTGCAATGCATAAATAGGCCCTATAATTATCAAATAAAAAGAATTTCGAGAAAAGAGAAGAAGCAATAATACACTTTTCACTAAATAATTCAGCAAGTGAAACAATTTGTATGATTTTGCCCAACTTGTTTAAATGGAAAACGACGCCTTTAAAATTCAGTCAGTGGCGACTTTTAGCAACGACAAGGGGAAACATTTCCACGTTATTCAGTTTCCACGTTATTCAGTTTCCACGCTATTCAGTTTCCACGCTATTCAGTTACCACGCTATTCAGTTTCCACGTTATTCAGTTTCCACGTTATTCAGTTTCCACGTTATTCAGTTTCCACGCTATTCAGTTTAAACGCTATTCAGTTTCCACGTTATTCAGTTTCCACGTTATTCAGTTTCCACGTTATTCAGTTTCCACGCTATTCAGTTTCCACGTTATTCAAGTCGCTGTCATTTTCCACGTAAATCAGGATGCACGTTATTCAGTTTCCACGTTATTCAGCGTCTCCTCTTCGGCGTATTTAATTATTGGAGCTTGATAGTTTGACAATACCGCACATATAGAACAAATTTCATTGATGACCGGGGCGAGACTAATCGGTATAGGTCGATCAAAAATATGGTAACACCTAATTCTTTGGATTCTTTTCTCCACGTGAATACGTAGAGCGGCAATCTTTTGAGTTTCTTTCACCTCTTTCTCGGTAAACTGATCTTGTTTCCCAAGAAATGGTGGGATATTGAGTCGTAGCCCTTTTTTAGCTAACAGTTCTTCTATGAGGAATCCTTTGTCACACATAATGGAATCGTTTGGGGAGAAACTTAAATTTAAAAAACCACTACGTTGTGTTAGTTCCTTGTCTGATATTGAACCAGTGTATAGACTAGAAAGAAAAGACACATTTCCACTTGGTGTGATACCGATAAGGCCTTTAAAAGTAGTTGCAGACTTATAATTTGAATACGTTCCTGATTGTAATACTAGAGAACTTGAAGTGTGGCATTTCAATTCAGTGGCGTCCAAAATCGCCCTGGTGGTGGGATACAAGTCTTTGAATTCTTTTGGCATAGTGTTATCGATTGCTTCTCGTGTGGGCCAAATGCTCATTTGTCCTAATCGCAAATACATAAAACTAAACCATGAAAGGGTAATTCTGCTAACTGTACTATTTGATATACCAAATCTGTCAGCTAGATCTTCGACAAAAAGCCCTAGTCTCATTCTCATCATTACCATGAAAAATTGGTCGATGGGATTTAATTTTCTTGGCCGTCCAAATCCTGTCGTTTCAACATTTTTGTTGGGGTACCACAGTTTAAGGTTTTCTCCATCTTCACCTGGCTCAAGGTAATTAAAAATCGCAATAAATTTTTTGTAGTTTGAAAATCCGGTGTAGAAGGATACTTTTTCATCATTTTCTTTAATAGATTCGATATTTGTCACTTGTTTTTGTAAAGTTTCTGACAGCTCTTTATTTGCTACAGATATTTTAATATTAAGCGTTTGAAGTACTTCAATTTCAATCTTCTGCTTTGGTATTTCAATTTTTAACTCGGTCGTAATTTTACGTTCATTGGCTAGATTATCTTCTAAGAACTTAAAGGGCAACGCAAGTGACCATGCAAGGGGTAAATTTTCTTATAGATAAAAAGAACGACTGCGCATGCGCTATCTGCCATAGCCTTTCCCTCTGTAAAAAAGGCAGAACCATATTTGCCGAATTTATTTTGTATAAATGCGCCTCTCTTTAGTCGCGAAAATGGCCGAGGAAAGTGAAGTCTCCGTGCTTACCGACAAATCGGATCCTAAACTTCTACAAAATAAATGTAATAAAAAAAGATAAATATTCTGTCGGAGTATAATGATAGGGAAATTGTTAAGGGAGACGGGGTATAGGAGTGTGTGTGGTGTTGAATTTTCTTAATCCAATGTGAGGCTAGCGGCAGAGATTTACCGCGTCCAAGGCCTAATGTTTCACCTTCCATTATTAAAAATATTCAATTCACAAATAATTTTATTCCAAAACATTGTTAAATCGAAAATATCAAAGTCCAACTCTCGGAAACTAACCCAGTTCTTTTCTCCATAATATATAAATTAAGCTAGGCCTAAATTCCTGGGTTCGTTGATTGCGAGCTAACTCAGCGAAGAAAATCGAAAAATTCGCGAATGAGAGCGAAATTGCGCCACGTGGCTACACCAAGGAGAATAAGGCTTTCGCGCTGTATAAAATCATCCTTGGAAAACCTACTTACGGCTTGTTGGAGAAAACATAGTTCCCCCCTGCATGACCACTTGCGTTGCCCTTTAATTTGTTCTCTCAGCTTTTCCTGTACATTACTGTGAAGCAGTAGCGGCGCTAAGGGTGGGCTGAGGTGGGCTTTAGCCCCCCTGCATTTCTGAGAGGGGCCACATATTTATATTAAAAGGGCCACATATTTATATTTAAGAGGCCACATATTTGAAATGTCTTTTTGTTTTTATTGCCAAGTAAAGTTTTTCGGGGGGGGGGGGGAAATCTTTAAAAATCAATTCGTTTACTCAAAAAGATAGTAGACCATAAACAAATAGATTCGGGAGGCGAAGGGAGCGGAAATGGAGAGAAAGTTTAATGAACAATTGAAAGAAAAGAAAGGGGCTTGAGGGAATTTCGGGAAATACCCCAGCGGGCATGCACGTCAATGCTCGGAATCCGACGCTCGGATACAAGCTCAGAAGGGGATCCAGTAAACGCGACGATAGCCACAACAATAAAACGACCTTGCTCTTCTCGCTTCCTGGAAAATTCTGCGGTTTTTCGATTTCACCACTTTTTCGAAATATGGTCAATGCCAGGCTCGACCGCTAAGCTGCTTTTTTTTTAAACATTTCTTTCCATTTCGTCTTGAGCTCCAGAACGAGTCAGGTCTATTTTGAAAGTCTTCCTCGAATTTTAAGTCTTTAGTCTTTCTGTTCTATTATTTTAGCAAGAGCGGACTTCTACCTCCTCGAGGTTTAAAGAAGCCCTAATGCGCTTGTTTAAAATATAAACACTTAGCTAAATGACTAGTTGATAGTTTAATTTTATTTCAAATTATTTCAACAGCCTTTTAAAGGCTAATTAACTATTAATAATTAATTTTTCCAAACAGCCTTTTTCAAGGCTAGCTAACTATTAGTAGATATATATTTTGAAAGTCTTTCTCGAATTATAAGTAGTTTAGTCTTTTCTGTTCTAATATTTTAGCAAGAGCGGACTTCTACCTCCTCGAGGTTTAAAGAAGCCCTAATGCGCTTGTTTAAAATATAAACACTTAGCTAAATGACTAGTTGATAGTTTAATTTTATTTCAAATTATTTCAACAGCCTTTTAAAGGCTAATTAACTATTAATAATTAATTTTTCCAAACAGCCTTTTTCAAGGCTAGCTAACTATTAGTAGATATATATTTTGAAAGTCTTTCTCGAATTATAAGTAGTTTAGTCTTTTCTGTTCTAATATTTTAGCAAGAGCGGACTTCTACCTCCTCGAGGTTTAAAGTAGCCCTAATGCGCTTGTTTAAAATATAAAAACTTTGCTAAATGACTAGTTGATAGTTTGATTTTATTTCAAATTATTTCAACAGCCTTTTAAAGGCTAATTAACTATTAATAGGTAATTTTTCCAAAAAGCATTTTTCAGGGCTAGCTAACTATTAGTAGATATATATTTTCCAAACCGCCTTTGTCAAGGCAAATTACTATTATTAGTTATTTTTCTAATATCTTAGAAACTTAGTCTTATTATTTACTAAGATAAATATTCCTCGAGAATAAGAAGGATTTTAGAGATACATTTTAGATAATTATATCCGGTAAATTTAACTATTTAAGTATTGACAAATTAAAACAAATTGTAGAAATGAGTGGGAGAAAATTTCCGTCCGGAAGCCGAAGTCGCAAAAAGCGAAAAGCCAGTCAAGAATTTTTAAATTCTCAAAAAGGGGCTCTAAATAAGTACTTCAAAACATCAATTCCAGTCTTAGAACAAACTCAATTAAATGCAATTGCGAACAAACTTGACTTACCAACCACTACTGAATCTTTAAAAAATCAACTTTCCCACAACGAAAACAAATCGCTAGAATCCGAACCAAAACAAAATAGTACTGACAATAAAATAAGCTTATTGAAGGACGCTATAGGGGTTCATGTTGAAAGTAATCTTTCAACTAATAAATCGAACGATGTTATAAATAAACATTCTATGTTGCAAACGAGTCCAAATGTTTTCGATAAAGTTGTAGAAGGCATTGAAGAATCGGTTATTGATAAAATCTTAATAGGAGCTCCTAGTGAAAGTGAATCAAACAATTCAAATGACATTGCACTTTCATTTGTCGCTTCCAGGAATTCCCGAGAACTCCATGAGAATAGCAGTATCGTGCACCATTTAACTCCTGCTCTATCTGATTTAAATGCAACTCAAATTATTCCTGACATTAGTATCGACATGGATTCTCCACTCGCACAACCAAGGCTCTAATCATTTCCCCAAACGATTATTAGGGGTGAAAAACGAAGTTTCAATAGTATTTATTATGTAAAATATCCCTTTTTGGAATATTCTGTAGAAAATGACATGGTATACTGTTTTTGCTGCCGTCATTTTCCAAGCAGTGGTAAAAAAACATATTTCACAACTGGTTTTAAAAATTGGAAAAATATGAATGAGAAATTTCACGAACATTTTACTTCCGAGAAATCGACCCACCAATTAGCGGAAACGAAGTACATACATTTTTTACAGTCTAAGAAACGAGGAGCTATAACTTCACAGATAAATAAGCAACACCGTTTATATACTATTCGAAACAGAGAAGTTTTATCCGCCCATGTGCAAATTGTTTTAACATGCGCTCAACAGGATATCGCGTTAAGAGGGCATCGAGAGAACGACGATCAGCAAAATCGTGGAAATTTCATTGAAATCCTAGAATTGTTAAAGCGCATTTCACCTGACTTAAAGAAAAAAGTAGATAGCATGCCCAATGTAGCAAAATATACCCACGGGTGACGGATCAATACAAAACGAGCTTATTAACACTAGTGGTGCACTTGTTCAAAGAATGATTAATCAGGATATTAATGATTCGGGTGGTTTTTACGCAATAATTGCTGACGAAACTAGGGACAAAGGCGGTGTAGAACAACTAAGTGTTTGTGTTCGATTTACCACCACTAAGGGAGAGTTTCTTGAAAGGTTTTTGTCTTTTGTTGATTTACATAAATTTGACGCTGAATCTTTATCTTCCGCGATTATTAATATTCTTTTATCAAATGGGTTAAAAATATCAAACTGTGTAGCGCAAACATATGACGGAGCGAGTGTAACGAGTGGAAGTAAGTCGGGAGTGAACATTAGGATTAAGGATGCTGTGGGTGGGATGTGTTCATATGTGCACTGTTACGCCCATCGCCTAAATTTAGTTTTGGTGGATACCTGTAAGAATGTACCAATAATTCGTGAAACACTTGGTTTGTTACAGGCAATTTATACATTTCAAAGTAATTCGTCACTTCGAAGTGAGTATTTTCAAGAGGCCCAAAAAGAGCTTGAATACGATGTAATATTAAAATTACCCCAGAGTTGTGACACTAGATGGTCCAGTAAAAAAAAATGTATACATTTTTTTAGAACTAGATATAATGCTGTAGTTTTAGCTTTAGAAAACTTAATTGAAAGTGGCAAATCTGAGGAAGCAGCCGAATGTAGAGGGTACCATTCCCAGCTTCAAAATTTCAGCATTTTATTAATGGTCGTAGCATTAGATGAGATTTTAGGCGTAACAAATGTGTTGTCTGAATATTTGCAAAATCCAAAAGTAGTTATAACTCAAGCCGTAGCAATTTGCGGTGCCACAATAAAAAAGTTAGAAACAGACCGAAATTCTGAAAGATTCGATCCAATTTGGGATGTTGCGAAACAATTAGCTCTCTCAGCCTCAATTCCAGTACCAGAAAAGAATAGTTCCGTCAAAGTGCCCATGAAAAGAAAAATTATTCAAAACAAAAGGTTAAAAGGTACCATAATAACGGGTACTATAGGAAGTCGGGAAACGGAGTTCAAAACTATTGGCGACCAACTTAAAGCAACTTATTTTGAAATTTTAGATAGATTCGTATTAGAAATGAAAAAAAAAGATTGTTAGAAAATTGTTCTATTTATGAAGAACTTTGCGCATCAGACCCAAATTCGAGCGAGTTTTTGAACGTTGAAAAAATTACTGCGTTTTGTCAAAACTACAAAAGATTTAATTTTGAAATGGAGTCTCTGAAAAATCAGGTCAACGTTGCTAAAATGTTATTTAGTACCAAAAGCGGTGAAAACATAAACACAGAAAGTTTGCAAATGCAGCTTGAAACCAATGAATATCTTAAACCTCAAAATTTGCAAAATGTTTCCGATTGCTATAAATATTTATTGACATACGAGCAGGCATTCCCAGATCTCGTAAAATATTTCCAAATTGTATTATGCATACCTGTTGCTAATACTATTTCAGAGCGTAGTTTTAGTACACTTAATAGACTCCAATCATTTTTAAGAACAACAATGTCTGAAAATCGATTAACAAATTTAGCCTTGCTCTCTATAAATAGAGATTTATCTAATAGGTTAAGAGACATTCCTTTGTTGGTTGTTGACGAGTTTAGTAAAAAAAAAGAGAAGAGTGCAATTTATACTTTGAGTTAAATTTTCAAATTTTTAAATATGTAGAAGCTATAAGAGACATATTGGAGGGCAAGCCACAGCAGCCACCAAATTATAAGGGGTAACTAAAATGGTAAGAGCCACAAAATTCTTAGGGGCCACAAAATATTTAGCCCATCCGTGAAAAAACCTTAGCGCCGCTACTGCTGTGATGTTTATGCATTACGCAGATACAAGTACATGAATCGGGGAAAGCAGACTCACAAATATTCATTGGAACTTCACTGCTATTCATAGGGCTATCCGAGTTTGTTAAGTCAATTTCTGATCTACGTCTACTTCTAGATAATGGAGTACTGACATACAAAGAGTGTTGATCTTTGGAAGTCAAGGGTGTAGAATTCATAATCATAGAAGCACCTGGTGATAGGGCGGAAACCTGATCCTATAAATCAGTAGATTCCAGATTATTGTGCTCCTTCGGATCTATTCGTAGGTTAGTTTCTTCAGATTGCAAATTAAGGTCTTCGTCAGTAATATTTACCTCTAATGTTGGCTTCAACATAGAGCTACATGTATCAATGTAACTTGTATTTTCTTCATGAATGCCTGATTTTTTCTTCCACGCAGATGAGTCACTACTAAATTTGTCTTTAGGGCCTATACAATCTTGATTTGTTTCTGTAACAAATAAGCTTGGTTCCCATGGAAATACAGTAGGCACACTTTCAGCTTTCAATATCCTAATCCCATTTTGCATGTTTTCTTTGAAATCAGATTGAAGAAAATGTAACGAACAAACACTAAAAGATTTTGATAGAGTTTCTTCAGCCCGGTGAATATTTTTGAGCCAAATCTTGCGAAGCTCTTCGTTTTTAGGAATAATATGGTAACTAACCTGCAAAACAACATTAAACTTAATGAAGAATGAACATGAATTTGATTGAAACCTTTATTGAAGCCTAGGGCTATTGTTACCTTTTTGCCTTGGCTATCCTTAGTTGTGTTTTGATTACATAAAGTTACAGCACATAACCTAGGTTTGATTCTCGACGAAGGCATACTGATGCAAAATATAATATTGATTTTCTAATTTAAAATAAGAGATTTCCACTCATAACATATCGTTTAAGGAGGACGCATAAAAAGTTAAATAGAGCCCGTTAAAATATAGGTGCAGACGATTCGATCTTGATTCGATGAAGCATCATAGTCACGTGGTGAAAAACGTCAGCTACCGGATGTTCCGTCCAAAGGTCTGGCTCTAGCCGCGAATGCGACCCCTCTTTTGTTATGGGCCTATTGACGCTAGCATAAACTCTATTTATGTCTTATTCAACTTGTTAAAAAGTTCACGCGCGTCTTGATATTTTAGCGTAAACGGGCTCGCGCGCTTCCTAATATTTCCGTGTAGAGGGTCTCGTGCGTTTTCGCGCGAGCTCAACAAAAACCAAAATATGCGCGCGCTCTCTAACGTTAACTGCACGATGAATCTAACGTAATCACGTGACCTCTCGTATTTTATATAAAGAGCTATTAAAATTCAACGGGTCGTTCTTTTTATAAAGATCTAGCCTTCAAAACTGAACTGAACTCCTACGTATCTCGTGACGAAAGCGATACATTAAAACAAGTTCGGCCAGCGTAATGACTTTATAGAAAGGCTTGCCGTGAAATC